>NC_057943.1:25146512-25446512 GCF_018555375.3 Anguilla rostrata | reverse complement strand
ACAAGCAGCAGGCCACAAACAAAATGGACACAAAACACAACGCAAGCAAAATGGCTCCAACAAGAGAACGTACTGAATATACCACAGCGGCATGCAGAGGGAGAGGGGTGTGTGTGTGTGTGTGTGTGTGTGTGTGTGTGTGTCAGAGAGAGAAAAAGAGAGATCAAGGGGACGTGAGAAAATGGAAACAGCAGTAAAAGTGAAAGAATGAACATTGGAAAAAAAAGAAAGTATCAGATGAAAATGAGTAACCCCTCCCCTCTACTCTGTTTGAAATAATTACTATTAGATGCCCGTGTCATTTTAATTTAAATGGCCATTGGGGTTTCTTTGATGTATTTTTGTGACATTAAAAAATATTAGCCCTCAATACAAATTTGTCAAATATAAAACCATTTCAAAGCATTTAAAGGAATTGCTCTTTGTATGTTTCATTTTCTCAATAATTACATCATCAGAAATGTTCCCTCTTAACATGAAACACTTTGAGATTTGTCAAGCAACATTACACTTGATTGAGCATTCCTTTCAGTGCTGTGTCCTATGGAGATGGCTGTGGGTAATTCAGTGCTGTGTCCTATGGAGATGGCTGTGGGTAATTCAGTGCTGTGTCCTATGGAGATGGCTGTGGGTAATTCAGTGCTGTGTCCTATGGAGATGGCTGTGGGTAATTCATTGTGTAGCGCCCACAGAGCAGTGCAGCCAGTGGACTCGACAGCTGGCTGCGGTCGCAAAATAACGGTCAATATGAATGATTGATTGACTGGCTGAATATGGCCTATCTGTGACTGATGAACGGTCTTCCACCAGGGAGGTGTTTGGCCTGCTCAGAGCTCCCGTGAACATCACAAGGGGCTGAGGCCTCAACAGCCCTCAAAACAAATTCTATTGGCATCGGGGAAATAATTCACTGCCTGTAGGACCCGCTTCCTGAGCTTCTTATTGTTCTATAAAATGAGAACTCCCATAATATCAAAAGAGAAGTCACCCTCCGATGGTATATAAAAGCGTGTGCTGGCACTCAAATGGCAATGTGATCGTACTCTGTGGAGCAGAGATGTATGGCCGTCCTCCCTCTGTCCCTCCCTCTGTCCCTCACTCTGTCCCTCACTCTGTCCCTCACCCTGTCCCTCCCTCTGTCCCTCACTCTGTCCCTCCCTCTGTCCCTCACTCTGTCTCAGTCTCTCTCTTCCTAATTCTCCTGCTTGATTTTCTCTTTACTTCTCACCGCGGTGTTTCACCTTTTCGGCGACTGCTGATCTTGTGGTGATGTGTAAGAATGAAAGCCAGCGTTGGCATGCATGTGTTGTTCAGAGCCAGGGGTGAATGGTTGGTTTGACGAGCAGAGAGGCATTTAAACTGTCCCTCCTCAGAGAGCGGCAGCTGAGGTTCAGGAACGGGACGAGCTTCCTAACGCTCCACATTCCTGCTTCCCTGATAGCGCCGTTTCTCCTTTTTCTCCCTCTCTCATCCCTCTATCATTTACTACCGCCTCCCCCCCCTCCACACACACACACACACACACACGCCCCCACCCCCCATCCTCCCACAGTTCAGAAGAATTCATTGGTTCTGGACAGTGTTTCATTCCACCCTTGATGGCTTAATGGCTCCCTCTGTAGAAAGCGCAGGCAGGAGGAGGGTGGGAGAGAGGGGCGAAAAGAGAGAGAGAGAGAGAGAGGGTAAAATTAGAATCATTTTCCATATTTAACTCATTTAAAGCTGGGTCTGGGCAATAGAACCACCTGCCAGTTCAGTTTACGTGTGGCTGAGAGAGAGAGAGAGAGAGAGAGAGAGAGAGAGAGAGAGAGAGAGATACAGCGAGCTCCTGTCGGTGGCCTGTATCAGATCCGCTGAAACATTTTCACATTGATTTTATAATAATTGCCTCCTAGTTACTGACACATTACCAAGACGAATAACACACTCGCAGAAACGCGAACATTCTCTCATACAAGTACAAGAACTCTCTCTCAAATACCCACAAACACACACATACAGCACTCCTCTCCCTCACTTTCTCTCTCTCTCACTCTTTCTCTCTCATACACACACACACACTGCCACACACATGCATCTAGCAGACTCTCTAACACACTCACACACTTACACAGATAAAGCAGTAGTGTGCACAGGTTTGTAAAACAGGTCATGTTTCATTCAGACCTGGCCTTCATTGGGTCTCTACCCTGTTTTTCCCAGCATGCTCTTTGTCTGTGTGATTGTATAACCAAGGCAATGCTGTGTGTGCTGGAGCGAGCCTCTTGATCGCTGCGCCACGGCGGCCGGCCCCTCCCTCTCCCTCCATCCGCCACAGCCTTGGGCCTATTGATCTCTATACATCTCACAAAGAGCCACACTCCTTTCACCACTGCCCACCGCACACCGCACCAAAACACACCGCAGGCCCAGCCCGGTCACAGGAGTCACAAACCATACAGCGGACTTTAAGTACACCGTTAAAAAAAACCTTTGTTGACAATTACAAAAAAGTACATAAAAATCAACAATGAGGTTGTATGTTTGGGTGTTGTTTGTTGTAAACCGCCCCGTGAAACATACTTGGATTCAACTGGAAAAAAACATGAGTTTTAGCTTTTTTGACACAAAATGCTTTCGGGTTTTTTTTCCCTCTATTAACATGGATGACTGTTGAGCTCACCAATGCTTGCATTAATTGTGAGAAGGATTTTAGGATGAATGTTAATTAAGTCCAGGCCTCTGTCTTGGTACACCCAAAATGTCCAACTGAAAAAAGTGCATTAACATGTATTCATAAATGTGAATAACACATATTCACATAACACATATATTTTCTTTGCAGGAGCAGGATGCAATATATATGAACATGCAGAACATCAGCATTGGTGGTCAACCATAAACTATTCCACAGTTTAATTTTCAGGACAGTGCCTAGATTATAGAATTTGCTTAGAAAGCTTGCTTGTTCTTAATTGGAAAAACACTGATGCTGTGTCAGAGGGACTATGGTTTAAAACATACTTTGAAATGTTAATGTTAGAAAAAATGAGTTGCAATCTTGATGAAACACAGTTTAGGGATAAAGCCATGTGGGAGAAAATTACTAAAATAGTTGCAGATTTCAGTGGTTAAAGATTCAGTACAATGAAAAGCATGTTTTTCAATCTTGTTGCACTGTTTTAGCAGTAGGTATGTTGATGTAAAATTATTCCCTCGGCCTGCTGGGAGCTGGCTGTGCCCAAAGAGAGTGCACTAGAACAATTATGACAGGTCGAATGATGCATCTGAAGCAGAAAAAATGATACTCCTGACATTAAAATTTCACAGTGAACAATTTATGACTGAATTAAAACACCATGGTACGGGATCTTTAAGAACATAGTGGAGCAGAGGGATACACAAGTGGGCCACCCCATAAGATGATGATATGATACTGTAGAAGTGGATACATGGGCAGGTTTAAGCATACATATTATTATTATAATGATTATGATCTTTTATTGATGTTTTTGTGTGGTTTTGTATCTTCTGCCTTCCTGCACACTCGGCTCTGGGCTTTAGGGGTGAACCCATGGGTCATTTTGCATGGGAGCTCCTGTATGGATATTAGTATGGATGTAGTGACTGACTGCAGTGTGCCCTTGTCCCTGCTCTGTCTGACTGCTGTGGCATGTTGATATGTACTGTGGTTGGTAACATGAACATAGTATATAGTGCATCGTGTCGAATATATGGTTTAGGCTATACTGCGCTGGTTGTGTAGCTTATATGGTGTGGATCGGGAACATGGAGGTTCCAACCTGCAATATGCACTGTCTGATAGAGGGGAAAGATTTAGAAACCAATGTTGTACTAGCTTAACATACTTAAAATAAATAAATAAATAAACAAACAAAATTTTAAAAAGGGAGGAAAGAAGTGATAACATTTGATTGTATCAGTTCAAAGTGTATTGTGATGTCTATATGTACATAGCAATATGGATTGAGCTGACCTTGTTAATGGTGAGGGTATGTATATATGCATTCTCTGTTTTTTTTATTTTTATGTGTGTGTATATGTGTATATGTATATATGTGTACGTATGTGTATGTATCTATGTATGTATATGTATACTTTTTTTTTTCTCTTTTCTTTTTCTGTTATATTTTCTTTTTTTTCTGGGCAATCAGTGTTGTATGTATCAATGTGGAAATTTTTTGTTTTTTTTATTTAAATTTTTAAAAAAAGAATTTACTTAGAAAGAATTAAATTCATGTGACAGTGAGCTTCTAGCTACACAAGAATTAGGTAAATGTAAGACACAGACACACACATGCGCACGTGCACGCGCACAAGAATAAAGAAGGAGAGAGCGGTTTCACAGGTCACAGCTTAGGCCTGTGTTCTCTGACGGCCACTGAACAGATCTGAATGATAACTGGAACCCAATGGGCCTGCGACTCCTCTGCCGGACATTTCGCACCCTAGTGGTAAAACGTTGTTAGTGCCAGTCACAGCTGAGGGAGCTACTTGTGTGTGAGTGAGTGAATGAGCGAGCGAATACAATGATGTAGCACAGAGCTGATTCCCTTGGATGCAGCTTATTCAGTGTAGATCATTACAAAATGTGTCACATATGCACATACCCTATGCACATTCGTTTTTCACCCAATAAAATAGATGCTCCACGTATCTTAAACGTTTGTTTTTTGTTTTTCTTTTTTTTCCGGGGGAGGGGGAATCAGCCCCTCTGGAACCCCTAACCCTGGCTTTAGGGGTAAACAGATATATTAGACAGATGTAATAAATGATAACGGAGGCTGGGGCGGACAGCTGGGGAGAGCGCTGACCTTCAAGCCTTTCTGAAGGGACATTACACTTTTACGGCCTCTCTCCTGCTCCGCGGTAATGCGCAGCGTATGGCCCAGCAGCTGCGGGCCTCCCCATGCAGTCACATGACCGCTAGAGCGACCGCGGACTGATAGGAAAACAAGAATAGTCACTGGCTGAAATCATCAATTTCACTCAGAAACTATAGAGAGCTCTCCTCCAATCACAGAGTGTGTTGGTAACCATAAAGGCAACAAAGCTAAAACTAATTGGTGGATATCTACTGGTTATAGTCCCTTAAGCCATAAAGGGTTCTTGTAAGTTTGGCCACCAATTGGCATCGGGGTTTCTCTGCTTCTTTTCACTGCATGATTGGTTGATCGCCTCTCAGGTTTTTATGTGCAAAGTGACATCACCAATGTCCTATCCTGGTCCTGTCCCTCTTTCATTATAAACGAGAAAGACATGGGAAACCAAACTCTCCGTCCTTTAGATATTTCACCGTGAGATTGGTCATTTAACCCAGGTTGGCATTCAGAGTCGTGTTGACTAACACATATTACAAAAAGGGAACATTCAGTTTTATTCTTTCTAATCTGTATTCATGAGCCTGTATTCGGAATGCCTCCTTTAAAAGGTTAAAGATAATTTATTAATTTTCCTGTCTGAAAGTGAATGTGAATGTCACTCTCCCGGCAATGAGTCGATATTTAATTTTTCACCATATTCATAAATGTTTCCTAATGTGGTATTTTATGATTTCAGTAGTTGTACATTATGCAGAAAATAACCCATTACTCAATAATAAAATTCAGCTGGATCTGGAAAACACATTTCTACAGTTGCTTTTGAGAGGAAGGGGGGAGGGGGGAGGTATTGAATCAAATATTCAATCTTGGTAGCCATAGAATATTAAAATTCATCAGAAAACACATTCCTGTAGCCCATACTCGCTCGCTGAATGAGCAGATGCTCGACAGTCCGGTTGAAATGGGGACAGAGAGGATTCTGGGAAGGGAGGGGTGGAAGCCTCAGGTGTTAGGCGTTATTACATCGCTTGCCATCATTATGGCTCTGGCGAGAGGAGCAGGATGCATTTGAGGATAATTGCATCTCAGCTGTCACAGATGGTGCTGGTTTTCCTGTTAAAATGAAAAGGAAACACAAAATACTCAGGTGCCTATGAATCATACTGCTACAGTTCTGTGTGATATGGTTTACTGCTATTATTATTATTATTATTATTATTATTATTATTTGTAGTCGTATTTGTAATGTCTTGTTTTTATTTTTCTATAAAAATTTAAGAATGTGTGTAAGATGGTTGGTATTTCTGTGTGTGTTTCACAGCAAGGCTACAGTTGGTTTCAGCACTGTACTGTTTTACTGTTACTGCACACTTACTGAATCCCTAAAACCACTATGGAACCAGCCTGGAAGTATCTTACGGATATACTCTTATTCACTAGGGGTAACATATCGGTGCAAGTCCTGTAAAATGGCGTGGGTGCATAAGGGGTGGGTTTGACTCAGGTGTAGATGGTGGCAGTTTGGGTGTGGTGGCGGGGTCGTTTCAGGTGTGGGGGGCAGGGGGTCGGTTGGAGGGTCAGCTGGTGTGCAGCGGGGAAGGTCGCAAGGTGTGTCTCTTTAGACACACATGGAAACAAACAGCCAGCCAAGGCCAGGGCATGTGGTCTTCATCAGTCTCTGACCCCTACAGTGATAAGCCAGGACCCTGGGTAGACAGGCACTGACAGCTCCCCTTAAATATTTATTCTGAGCAGTGAAAAGACAGGGCAGCTATCACTGTATGGGAAGTAAGTGTGAGGCCAGCCCAGGAGACAGGTACAACCTTTCTGTTACCGTTTCTCCGCTAGGGTCCTAAATAATTATAGAATATGAATTCTTCTGTCCGTGATGTCAGCAGGCTCAACTGATCCCTACTGGTGAGTTCTGTTTCTTAAGGGAGTTCCTCTCCCTCCCTCCCTCTCTCTCTCTCTCTCTCACACACGCACACACACACACGCACACGCACGCACACACACGCACAAAAGCCCCTCACTGCCAGGACAGCCCAGGCCATGTGAGCCGGTACCGTACACAAATGCCACCTTTCTCCTGAACCACGTCCCGTTAAATCAGGGCAGGCCAGCGCCCCATTCCGCTGATCACCTTTTCAAAAGTGTCTTTGTTCCCGGAGCCGCAGCATCTGGGAGCCATTAGCGGCCGGGACGCCACAGGAGGAGTCGCCAGGCAGTGCATTACGGAGCCTAGCCAAGCATGGAGCTGGAATTTCAGCACTGCACACCGTAAATTACTCTGTCTCAGCATTTCCCCACCTCCACACGCACAAACACACACACATTATACGCACACGCACACACACACACACACACACACACACACACACACACACACACACACACTCTTATACGCACACACACACACACACACACTCTTATACGCGCACACACACACACACACACACACTTATACGCGCACACACACACACACACACACATACACTCAAACACGCACACGGACACACACACACACACACACCACCACACCATACACCACACACGACACACACACACACACACACACGCACACACGCACACCACACACACAACACACACACCACATACACACACACACACACACACATCTTTTACCGCACACACACACACACAACACCTTATACGCACACACACACACACACACACTCAACGCCACACACACCACATACGGACACACACACACACACACGCACACACACACACCAACACGCACACGACACACATCAGCACGCACACCAACAAACCCACACACACACACACACACACAGACAACACACCACCACATATACATGCATGCACACACACAACACTACTCCGTTGCACTATGCACCATTCAACACACGACACGGACACACAGACTAAACACACACGCCCTACACACACCACGCACCACACAGAGGCACAAAAACCCACACACACACGCAGGATCTCATCCTTTTGATGCATTACAACACTTCTTCGTTTTGATCATATGATCTTGCATCAGCAATTGGCGATGGACAGGCCAGAGGGGAATACAGACGCAGGTCTCCTGGGCCTGCAGGGAGTGGCGAGTAGCGATCAGCAGGGTCTGCTGTCCGCTCCACACTCTCGCTGCCGACGGCAGCAGCAGTGGCGAGCCGCGGTCAGACCGCAGGCAGCAGCAGAATCGAAGGATCATCTGCGATTCCATGCCGTGCCTAGAGGACGGCGAGGCGACGGAGCCCTCACGCGCACGCCCGGCGTACCGGCCTCCGGGCGTTCCCTCACACCCGCGGCCGGCTCCGGGCGTCCACCGGGCTCGGCCCCTCACACCCCGCGGCCGGCTCCGGGGCGGGGATCCATGGGGCTCAGGGGCGACGCCGCGCGCCTGCAGCCAGCCGAGAGCCCCCGAACGCCGGGCCCCAGCGAGGGGGCCAGGGGGCCCGGCCGGGAGATTCATCGGCAGCACGCCGGAGCCAGGAAACGGCACCTAAGCACCCTCACGGGAAGAGGGGGGGGACGCACGGAGAGAGAGGGGAAAACAGAGAGAAAAGGAGAGAAAGAAAGAGAGAGAGAGAAACCCCTGCATGCGTATTATCCATAACGTGTATGCATGTATATGCACGTATGTGCGTATGGATGAATATGGAAGCATGTGTTTCTGCACGTGTGTATACATTGTGTGTACAAGTCCCCCGGCAGATTTAGGCTGTGTAATTTTTTTTCTGTTGTTGTTATTTGTAACCCTGGCGATACTATATATTTACTGCCCTGCCAGTAAAGCACACTGGAACTGAATTCAGATTGATAGAGAGGGAGAATGGAGACAGGCTTCTGTACTTTTGACCTTCATTTGGGGACTGCGGTCAGTTTGTGTATTAAAATTTAATCCTTTACCGTTGATGCATATCAACCAACTATGCAAGGGGGGAGAAGGCAAAGAACAGAGGGAAAGAAAATAGAGAGACAAGGAAAAAGAGGAACGGGGGAAATAGAGATGAAAGTAGGAGAAACAGAAAGAAGAGATAGAAAGATGATAACATGATGGTGAAAACTGAAGAGTACTGAAGAGTTAATCAGTTTGTTACTGACGTTATTGTATTGTATATTATATTTTGGGAGGGGAAATATTGAGCATTTTCACTTGTGCTGTGATCGTTTGCTGAATTCCTATGCTCCATATTTAAAGCAACCCTGACCTCAGACGTGGAATGTAGCGCTCGATTCCTGTCACATGACCTCCCTAATGGGACATCTTGTCTTCTCTCTTGGGACGGGGGGGGACAGGTGCAGTCCCCCTGCCGAACGGACAGGTGGACGTGGCCCGCGGGCCTCGCGGTGCCTACGAGAGGAGCCCGTGACATCACGGGTGACCTGAGCCGACCTGATCAGGGCAGCGATTTCTAAAGCCGGGGGGCTGCAGGTTCGATTCCTATGTGGGGCGCTGCCGCTGCACCCTTGAGCGACTGCGCTCAACCCGAGCAGCCGCGACGAACACGGCGTTTACGGTAAACACGCGGCATGTGCTCGCGTAATCTAACTCTCCGTCAGGGGACCCAAAGAGCAGATGCATCCGCAGACTGCGCGCATTTAGCATCTGCCGCATAATGTCTACACCCACGCCAACGCGTGCTTTCAGTGCGTTTCTCAGCCGATCTGTCAATACCCAATCTATTTTAGGACAAGGGCGCGTTTGGAGACGGGCAGCCTGTGAGCGAGGACCCTGACTGGCTCACAGCAGCGTTTCACAGGCCTCTCGACCGCGGGCTAGCGGCGCGAGCGCTCGGCTCTGTCTGTGCCAGTCAGACTCACTAATCCTGCCACCCAGTCCCTCACTCGTTCCCCCCACCCACTCATTCACCCCCTCGTCCACCCGGTCAACCGCCCCTCCGTCGGCTCGCAGGCGCGCCGCGGGCGAAGGCCGTTAGGGTGAGGCAGTGAGGCGCTGGAGGTGCAGTAAAGAGCGGGGCTTTCACAGGGGAATAAAAAGAGAAAAGCGGGAGAGGGTCACTCGTGGTTCGTTTCCCCCTTAACTACACGTATGAACCAGATCGTTGTGTGCTTTATGCTTTCACTGCACCTTGTTCGGTCGGTTTATGTAGTTTGTCAATATTTACTGGATTGCATTTCAGGCCAGTAAGCCATTTTGACGTGGACAGAATTGAACTGAGAGATGGGTGGAGTGGGAGAGGGAGAGGGGGAGCGAGAGAGAGAGAGAGCGCCGTGTGTGTGTGTTTGCGTGTCTGGAGAGAGAGAGAAAGCGCAGCAGGTTTGAAGGGTTAAATGTTGGTGATGCCGGGGGTAGACAATAGGCTGATTGTTGCGGGGGGCAGAAGTCTCCTGAAAAGAGTGAGGAGGGGGGAGAAAGAGAGGCAGCACCCGCCCTGCCGCCGCCGCCGCCACCGCCGCAGCGACCCCTCCGTGAGATGGGGGCGGCCGCGCGTGACAGATGTCCCGCGCCATTGTCCCCCCATCACTCCCCCCAGCCCTGTCACCCCCCGCCCCCCCTCACTGCCTCCTGCCCCGCACTGGGCATTCCATGACAAACCCCCCCGAGGGACACCTTTCTCTCCCCCGACTTTCCCAGCATCACTGCGGAGCCTGGCCACTCCAGCGTGGGGGGGCGGGGGGGCGGGGGGGGTAATGGAATCATGGTGTCCAACGGCAGCAGTGGGGGGTGGTGGTGGGAGGCAGCCGGGGGGGGGGGGGGGGGGATTATTATGAGTTCTCTTTTGTAACTGACAGCAGACACTTTTTTTGGTGACAAATAAAAGCCAGCAGTGGTGTAAAAGCACAGTGCTGGAACACGGCTCTGTGCGAAACACTGACACAGTGCTGGTGTGCAGCCGGAGGCGGCTCACACTCGAACATGGTGTTGGGTGTACAGAAACGGGGAGAATGAGGAAGGAGCAAGGGCATTTTCTGTCTGGAGCACAGAGAAAATGGCTTCAGCGGTGCCACAATGGTTCCCGGGTCTTTGCGATTTAAGCCCCCCGGCCCCCCGCCCCCCAGCCCCCCACCCTCCAAGGCCAATCTCACCCCGGAGACACTGCCGCGGCCAAACAGTGCGGAATGCAACAAAAGGACATGGAACACCGAAGCCTGTGAAGGACAGAAAGGGACAAATCACCAGCAGAGACATGTACACGTGATCCGGAACATATCCTCTAGCACTGTGGTCAACTTCCGTTGTTTTTAAATGCGCTTTATACATAAACTGACTTTGCTTGACTTGACTTGGATAGCGTAATAGTTATAGCTGTGTAAAGATGGGTTATCTGTCTAATGGTACTTAAGTTGCAATGCAATTTGTTGTTTGTTAGGTTACCGTTACACTTGTTGATTATAAATGGGCCTCTGTGGCTTTTTGGTGACGCCATTTTGTGTTCCTGTGAGTAGTCCTGGTGTTCTCCGCTACTGTGCGTAACTTTGGATAAGAGCACCGAGTGGGTGATTCTAATGGAATGTACTGTAGTATAATGCAATGGCTGAGACAGCATCCTAAAACTGGTGACCCTCACCCCTTCTTTCAGAATGGGAGATAAGAGATCTCTCCTTTAAACTGAATGTGATACCTGGTCTGTTTTGAATCCCTAAAATGACCCCCCCCCCTCTTTTTCTCTCTCTCTCTCATATGCTGCTGTTAGGATACTGAACACAGGATTTGACTCATCTCATCAGATAGAGGCAGCAGTGCCCCCCATAATGTTTGGGGCAAATAATTTTTTTTTTGATTTTGCTCTGTACTCTGTAATTTTGGATTTGTAATCAAACTTTCTCAGCTTTTATTGAAGGGTATTCTTATACATTTTGGTTTTACCATTTCAGCACTTTTTTTATACAGCCCTCCCATTTCGGGACACCATAATATTTTGGGTATTTGAATGTTATGTAAATTAAGGTAGTCATGTTTAGAAGTTTGTAGCATATCCTTTTCAAGCAATGACTGCTTGAAGTCTGTGACCAATAGGCATCACAAGATGTTGATGCCTCTGATTTCTCAGCCTCATAATGGTTTCCTTGGGTTCCTTTCTTATATGGACGCAGCGCCTCCTCCCCCCCCCCCACTCGTCTCTCGGTTCTGAAGGATGGGTGAGGCGGCTTGTCGAACGATTTCTCCTCCATCGATTTCAGCTCAATACTTTAGTGGCTGAAATGAATCCCCTGCTCTGCCAGCTGCCTGCCCGCGTGCTGCGTGTTTGTGCCTGCACTCGTTAATGTGCTGAGGCCCGTGCTCTGAGGAGCTGCGCGAGGAGGCCCGTGCTCTGAGGAGCTGCGCGAGGAGGCCCATGCTCTGAGGAGCAGCGCGAGGAGGCCCATGCTCTGAGGAGCAGCGCGAGGAGGCCCGTGCTCTGAGGAGCTGCGCGAGGAGGCCCGTGCTCTGAGGAGCTGCGCGAGGAGGCCCATGCTCTGAGGAGCAGCGCGAGGAGGCCCATGCTCTGAGGAGCTGCACGGGCAGGCCTGTGCTCTGAGGAGCTGCACGGGCAGGCCTGTGCTCTGAGGAGCAGCGCGAGGAGGCCCATGCTCTGAGGAGCTGCACGGGCAGGCCTGTGCTCTGAGGAGCAGCGCGAGGAGGCCCATGCTCTGAGGAGCAGCGCGAGGAGGCCCGTGCTCTGAGGAGCTGCGCGAGGAGGCCCGTGCTCTGAGGAGCAGCGCGAGGAGGCCCATGCTCTGAGGAGCAGCGCGAGGAGGCCCGTGCTCTGAGGAGCTGCGCGAGGAGGCCCGTGCTCTGAGGAGCAGCGCGAGGAGGCCCGTGCTCTGAGGAGCTGCACGGGCAGGCCTGTGCTCTGAGGAGCAGCGCGAGGAGGCCCATGCTCTGAGGAGCTGCACGGGCAGGCCTGTGCTCTGAGCAACCGCTCAGAGAGAACGGCTGCGCCAACTGCCCTCACCTAAATCTGAAGCTCAGATTGTCTCCTCGCTAACATGCTTCCTACTTCAGTCAGACCCAGTAGGTCGTCTTTGCAGTTTCGCCTTACAGTAACTCACATCTACCCATGATGTACTTTCTGAGTAATTTGCATTTAGTCTACCCGCAATAACTTCACCCTTCAAACAGATTCAATGTACCCACAATGAATTTCCCGCCCAAGTCAAATTCAGTATACTCAGTAAACTTTTTCCTTAACTATTAAGAACAATATTAGGCAAATATTATTTGTTTTTACTGCTGTGCTGCATTCGAAGGTAAACATCTGTATATACTCTCTTTTTTCAGATTTCTTCACAAGAGGTTCTGCTGATACTGATGACTGGTGAAACTATGATAAACCAATGAGTATAAGGCCACTCGTCATGTTTTCCCCTCAGAGAGGAGCAGAAAGGTGTTCTGCGGAGTCGGGTTTGACGCGGACCGCAGCCGGCTTGGGTTGCGCGCGTTCTCCGGACGCCGGGCCTGGGGACGGGGGCGAGGCGGCGACGCCCGGGCCGTCGGGCGGGCCGCTTCATTACAGCCGAGCTCATGCGTGTGAGCGCGCGGGGCCCGAGCGCTCGGCCCAGCCCGGCTTAGGTGACCCTCAGTCAACATCAATCAGCCCAGCACAATGGGGAGGGCCTCGCGCCCGGGCCCCCCGGGTCAGCTCGCCCTTTTAATGCGCCGCCTTCAATCCGCAGAGAGGATTTCCTAACGCCATTGTTCTGGCCGCGGGGCCTGCTCCCCGGACACCCCCGCGTAAGCCGGGCGCCCGCGCCCCTCCGCCGCCGCCCCGCCGCCGCCCCGCCGCAATCAGGGGGAAGCCGCGCAGCATGAGCCTGGGAGATGAGCGGGTAATCCACTCCGGGGCCCTCCCCGCTAATCTGCCACTTACGTTTTCTAAATCCAACCTCTACGGGACGCGGGGTTGCTTTTCATTTTTTTGGGAGGGGTGGCGAGAGGGGGCGGGGGGGGTATTGGTGTTTCGCACCATCGCGGTCTTATGAATATTCCTGCGCGTGGAGTGGTTGCAGGGACTGGTTGCGGTTTACAAGCTCAGCGCTTGCAGGCGGTGCATAGCACAATGGCAGCCGGGACACGTAAGCCAGTGGCGGGTTCGATTCCCAGGTGAGTTACTGGTAGGTGTGTCACTTGAGCAAAGTGCTTGACATGAATGGCTTCAGTAAATATTCAGCTGCACAAGTCACTCCAAATAAGAACATCTGCTGACTGCTTGAATGTAATATAAAATAATTTTGAGGCAGACATGGTTACCTTCAAACCAGTGATGGTCCTTATGCATGTTTTTTCCTGGTTTTATAATTTTTAGCTTTGGTTTGCTGGGTCTGAGGTGATGATGTTAACTTTGCCATCTCTGCATTTCAAAATGTATGCTCTAACCATTTAAACAACCTTTCCAGTGCCAGCCTGGTTCCAGCTCTACAGTGGGAGAGGGGTATTATGAGCCAGCCTGGTTCCAGCTCTACAGTGGGAGAGGGGTATAATGAGCCAGCCTGGTTCCAGCTCTACAGTGGGAAAGGGGTATAATGAGCCAGCCTGGTTCCAGCTCTACAGTGGGAAAGGGGTATAATGAGCCAGCCTGGTTCAGCTCCACAGTGGGAAAGGGGTATAATGAGCCAGCCTGGTTCCAGCTCTACAGTGGGAGAGGGGTATAATGAGCCAGCCTGGTTCCAGCTCTACAGTGGGAGAGGGGTATAATGAGCCAGCCTGGTTCCAGCTCTACAGTGGGAGAGGGGTATAATGAGCCAGCCTGGTTCCAGCTCTACAGTGAGATACATTAGAGCCAGCCTCATTCTGAATCTACAGTGAGAAAGTGCTAGTGCAGTCCACTAGTGATGACTCATTAAAAATAACAGGACCACACAGCTGACAGCACAGCACTGGTGGGACAGGAGAAAGGGTGACTCACCTGCGCCCTTCAGTGTTCTGCAGCATGATGCTGAATGAGGTGAAAGGACAGAAGGAGGCGGGGCTTGAGTCCCGGACGCACCGCTGGCGCTGTAACACCTGACCTGTGGCAGTTTGGAGTAGCCGTAAAATATGCGTGCTGCGTATGCATAAGTCATCCGGGATAACCGGCGTCCCCCA
Organism: Anguilla rostrata; assembly: GCF_018555375.3. NCBI lineage: Eukaryota > Metazoa > Chordata > Actinopteri > Anguilliformes > Anguillidae > Anguilla > Anguilla rostrata. The sequence goes on along the minus strand of NC_057943.1, from coordinate 25,431,659 downwards.
AGCAAAAGCAATGAGGGAATAATAATAAATAATAATAATACCATCAGCATCTGCCAGTCCGGGCAGGACCCCCCCTTGACAGCGCTCCATTAATTTTATTACCTCTTTCAAAGACACTTCCAATCCCATTAACCTCACACCTGTCCCAGCCGGGAGCAGGCGCACGGCCGCTGCCTCCTCTTCCCATTGTGGGTCAGGTGGGGGTGGGGGTGGGGGTGGGGGTTTGGGGTGTGGAGAAAGGCCAGTCCACGTCACGGGACGTTCGGCAGAGGGACGGGCGGGGGCGCACTAGCAGCAGTAGCAGTGATATATTGGGCAGGGGGGCGCTGTAGCGACCGGTCCAGAGAGTGGCACAGCAGTCATGCCCTGGAGTTAATAGGACCAATGAAATGAGATGAGTCAGCATATATCCCACATGGACGAACGGATAGATCTGTTTATATGATCTTCCTGCTCTCAACGAAGGCGGACGCTTTTTCCTCTGCTCCCTCCCTGCCCTTATCTGCCCCTGCTTGCTGCTCTCTTGTCTTGTGCTGCGTCTGTCTGAACTATCCGGAGCCTCTCTCTGCATTTCTCTCCGAAACCTAAAAGCATGGATCTGATCAACTGGTCTCTCAACGCAATTGATAGTATTTTCTCGACGAGAAGAACGGGTCAGGGAGAGCCCTCTTGCCCTGACGGAACGTTTGCAGCCGGATACACGATGGACTCCTGGAACGAGTGGAGGGTCGTGTGCCTGTCGATTCTTTCCGTTGAGGATGTTGAAGACGTTTACTTGATTGGAATTATGATAACAGGCTTTCTGCTGTTTGGAGCTGGCAGCATCCTGATTTATCGCAAAATGCCGAAGGCGTTGGCAGCACTAATTGGGAAGCTGCCCGCCATTGAGGGAACGGGCAGGGCTGTCAACACTCAGACTCAAGCGATTTGTGAGCTCAATCGCAAACTGGATGCGATTGGATCGCAAATTCGCATGACGGATACCAACTTGGAGAAGTTGTCAGTTCGGCTCACTGAAATGGGCCACTAATTCGGATGATTGGAACAACGCTGAGAGAACCACAGGACTAAAGGTAGACGAAAAATGCAGAAGTCTGCCTGAACCCAAAACAATCCTTATCCTCATTGGCTCCCCCACATCGGCCTTGGAAGGCTGATATCTCTCCACTCTCCTGGATTGTTATGCAGCCAGATGCTCGGCCCTACCCCCACCTCCCTGCTCCTATGGAACTTTGTCTCTGGATCAGGACTCTTCGAGGTTATCTCCACGGCAACGGCCGTGTCCTCGTCATCAGTATCAGACGGCAGAGACAATGTTGAGACTGTGGTGGAGATGAAGTCCATGGACTTACACACACACGCACATGAAGACAACACACACACCACCTCCTACTCAACGCCTTCTTGGCTCCCACCCCCCCTCCCTCCCCGTTACAGTGCAGTCTGCTGAGGGTTGATGCGCTGCGCCTGAGCGGCTGCGCGCTCCCCCCAGTGTCTGTGCTGCGACACTTCCCCTCCCCGACACCCTACCCCCTACCACATGTGCAAGTCTTCGAGTTTTTGTTGTAATGTTTGTAATGTTTGTAATGTTTTTATGATGTTGCTATGTGCTGAGGTTTTTTCTTCGTTTCAATGAAACGAGTGCCCTCTCGTTTCATTGAAAGGACTGTTTTTCTTCCTCCTCCTTCCTCCTGTCCTCTCATTTCTCATCTAATAAGTTGGCGCCGCAGATGGCTGCCTCGGTGTGTTGACCAAAGCAAATTCCTCGTATGTGTAAACGTACTTGGCAATAAATTTGATTCTGATTCTGATTCTGATTCTGATGATGTACGTGCATAAGGAGCGCACGCATTTCCGTGTGTGTGTGGACAGCCTACAGCGGTGCTGCACCCAGCTGTGCCTGGGAAGAGGGGAGTGAACGTTTGCGATCCAGCATCCATAACCATGTGGTTCTGGTATACTGGGGTGGGGGTGGGGTGGGGAGAGGGGGGAGGGGGTCGCCCCTCTTTAGTGGGGTGTCAGTTTGAGAATTTCCACGTTCTTGACTTGTTTCGGCTGTTTGGTGGGGGGTTAGGCTTAAGGTTAAGGGGTTAACTGGGTACCAGCTCTGGGGAGGGGGTGTGGGGAAGGGGGTAACCTTGTTCTATGATTTTGATTCTGACTGGGACCCCCCCTTCCCTCCCCTCCACCTTCCAAAAGACAGTGACCTGGAGGACAGGCCTGGAGGGAGAAAAAGGTGACCCCTCCTCTTGTGATTTCATCATCTTGACCCCCCAGCACTACCAGACACTTGCAGAGCAAGCCGGCAAATCAAGAGGCCTCTCCGGAAATCAGTCAGCAACTGGACCTAATCAGGTGTGTCACGGAAGTGTCAACAAATTCCCCTACGATCGAAAAAAGGTTTCTTTCACATATTGTGACTAAGACTGCCAATTCAGGTTCCATAAATCCAGTGTTACAATGTTTTGAAACCCCAAAAGCTGCCACTAAATTCAGTGACCTTGAAACATATATATTCCTGCTCAGTTGATCTCCTTGGAGCTTTGAAACACCAATTACATTTTGCCCATCAGAGTGAATATGAGAATATACATGGTAAAAAAAGTAACATTATGGCCATATTCATGAATAATTCATTTTATTTTTTAATGGTGCTTTATTTAGTTTCGAATGAGTTTCTATTCGCAGCTACAACTTTGGATCCCATACACCAGATTTGGTACTACACAGCAGCAGGGAACACTAGTCTGGTGTTTAAAAGCCAGCACCCTCCCAACAGCCTTTCACACTTGCTATCTTTAACTCTAGCATTTCAACTCACAGACGTGGCATAGTGAAACAGTGTAGGCACCAATGAAAACTGTACTACACATTCACAGCAAAGTGAGGCCCTCACAAAAGGTGGAGCTAAACCCTAATATTAATCATTGACTTGTCTGGTCCAATCGAAAAGACTGCACTTGATGTAAGAGCACCGTGATTGGTTCAGACCAGTGAGTTTCTGAGAGCATCTAATAATTCCTCCTATTTTAGGAATCATGGAAGCCTCACTCTCTGGCCACCACTAACAGAATCCAGAACTAGGAGATTCATATTTTTTTATTTGTTTCATTGTCAAACTCTGATGCTTGTGAGATGGCATGTGGGTGGGTTTATGGTGTATTAATGAATGCTGGTTCACATGGTTCAGTTTTCCGTCTCTGGCATTAGCTCACCCTGTGGCCCCTCCTGATCAACAGGAAAACTGCAATGCAGGAAAGCAATGCAATTTCCTTTTAATGTAAGTTAACTAGCTTTCACCCTGACACAATAGTCTTTTCTCAATGCAAGATCACACTTGATTGGCAGAACGCAAAAAACACACTGATTGGTTAAAAGTTAATAGTAAGCAGACTCCAAACATTACACAGGGTCTTCAAAAGGTGAGGAAGAAAGGGTGGGTGCTCGGTCATGGGAAGAGGGCCAGCTCACGATGCGGACCCCCCCCCCCCAAGGATCGCTTAAAGCCCTATATTCACAAGGACGAAAAGCTGCGTCCCTTCTGTCACCTGCATAAAGCAGTTCCCCTGTGAGGCAGGCTCTCCAGGGAAGAGGGCTCTTTTTGTTCCACAGCGAAGCTTTGTCCCGACTTTATGATCTCGTTAGGAGGCGGCCTGGCCTTTTTATTCACCCATCGACTGCTCATGCTCCACCAAGACCACCACGACTCTCCCTTTCCCAATAAATCTGCCCCCCACCAACCCACCTCCCTCATACGCACACACATCGCTCCCCCCTGACTGTTTTCTGATCAACACGATCCCTCAATTCCCCACCCCATACGCTCAGTGAACCTCTACAGTAAATACAGGCTCCACCAATCAGTCACAGTTCCACCCCTTGCCACCATAGGCAGGAAAGCCAAGGGAGTGGAGTCGCCCTGTCAAACAAGGCCAATGACTACTTTTCAAAATATCTTTTTAAAAACAACAAAAAACATAAATCTCAAATCAAACGTATTAGCATGGTGAACTGTTGAATGAATGGGTGTTTACAAACTTAAAGAGTTGCAAATGCTGAGATCAGATCAGCGCTTTACACCGTTTCGGTAATCTCTATAATGTGCGATCGTTTGTGTCGTTGTTAGAGTTGCACGTGCAGTACTGCTGGAGCTGACAGATAACCTTTCCTCGTGAGAGAATTGCGCAATTAAAATTTACACGGAAAGCCAATCTGTCTCCACGAGGTAGAGTGGAAATTTTTGTCGTATGTGTGTTTAATTAAGTTTAATTAAGCTGCAAATTAGGTATCGGTGTTCTTGTAGTTAGGCCATCGTTTTCACACGTTATATCTGCTAACTGCGGTTATACAGTATTTGCAAACTACAAATGGACGTTTCGTGAAAGCTTGTTCGTCCGCATAACACAGCAAGTGCAGACATTGCTGGGTATAATACCGTGGTTTTCTTACCATAATGGACTGGTGCAACAGTAGTACGCAACGAAGCAGCCCATACCGGGATACGAGTCCGCTGTTAATGTAAAAGAGAACGCAACCAAATCATGTGGTGTGAATGACTAGCTCAGAAATCCAGCAGGGGGTGCTGCATTCGTCCTTTCCAGTGGATGACCCCTGCAAGTTGACCCCAGATTGTGTCTCATTTCTTCTCTTTCTCTGTTTTCTTTTTTGTAGCGAAGGAGCGAAAATATATCAAATATTAATTCTGATTTACACTCCGCTTCCCCGGGGATACCTCAAGAGGAAAGTCTGCGACGCAGAGATGAACAAACGCTTTGAATAATACATATAGCGTGGATATTAAAGCTCCACCAAGGACAGTCATCCGCTTGAGCGCATGCGTACCGTTTTCTTCGGCTCAAAAACCGGGTTTGAACATTGATCAATACAACTACGGTAATGGCAAACAGTACACGGTCAGGCTCTACCAGCATTTTGCCAAAGGGGAAAATGGGGGAGCGCTAAAAGCGCGATTTATTGAAATTGAAATGGGGGTTGGGGATGGGGATTGTGTTTCTTAGTTCTGATTTCTCTGCAACGCGCGTGGGTTGTGAGATGTTATGTGGTGATTTTTATATCCGGGATAATTGGCTGTTCTGTAGTAGTATCTGCGAGCTGACCCGGTGAGCCCTGCCACTGGGCGGAAAGCATGTTTGGCTTGATTGATATCACAATCGTTGACTTTTACAGGGGAATTGAAAGGGTCTGTGTGTGTGCGCGCGCGCGCGTCCAGAACCTCTCTTAATGAAAGACAGTCGCGCTCCAAGGCCAGGTGCTGGACGTTCTTTCAAACATTCGCGTCTCCACTCTGGAGGAGAGGAAATGAGATTTGGCACACGGACGTCCTTTGTAGAGAAATGCACGTTATTATATCGTAAACCGATTGGCATCTTGATTACACAGATTTACAGAAACGTTTTTTAGATGCTGAGAAATTCCCCGATTTGTTTGTAATACAGAAGTCACTAAAAAAAATTTTTTTAATTTAAATAAATGATATGCAGCGCGGTCATGTTGTTTTTTTTATTTTATTTTATTTTATTTTTTTCTCAGTGACTTGTCGGCAAACATTACGTACCATGATTAAGGTACGGGCCCACACAACTTTAGGAAGTTGTACTGCCACAGTCCGCAGGCACCCTCTTGTGGTGGATCTATCGTAGTGCCTGTTTAATATTAGTTTAGCCTTCACGGATCTCAAGAAAACACGTTTTCAATGTACAAAAATGCGAAGTTACTCACGCATGCAAAGCATGTATCGATTTCAAGATGTGGCAAAGTTACAAAAAGCAATAATGGCTATCTTATCTTACACTAATTAAACTAGCTCTATTCCAAAGCATTGATAGTCAGTGTTTCCTAAATTATTTAATATAACTTGGCCCTGTGTTTTTCATCTTAACATCTGAAGAGAATGTGGACGTTTGAAGTTTACTTATATCTGACCCTCAAACATACAGTACATTAACCTTCTTTTTCAAAAATGTACATCAAGTCATAAAATTACACCTGAGATCATTTAGTCATGATGCACAAACCGAAAATGAAACCAACAAAATATTTTAGGCTGACTAAAGTGCATAGATATTTACTATATCGTTTCTTTCCTGTCATTCGCATTAGGCCATATATTTTCCACTGGGTCTTCTCTCATATACTCCTTGCCTGGATACCTTGGTTTAAAAAAAAGTTTCCTAGGCATGGCTCTCCAGTGCTGTCACCATAATAAATTTATAATCACCATAATTTACCTTTATTTAATCAAGGAAGGCCAGTTGGGAACAGAGTTCTCTTTTACAATGGCACCCTGACTACACAGTAGGGCAATACAAGCAATTAAGACATAAATTACAAAAATTATCTTTAAAAATCTAACTAACAATGTCTATGAAGTATCTGTAAATATGCAGCAGCCTATATCTACTGAAAGCAGATATTTATTTTGGGTCTGAACATTCGGTATACAAGGTACTCACAAATAAGGTCTGATAACACAGTTCTCACTAATTCCATTGTCTTCTAAAACTTTTTGAGGATGAATTAGCAGTTGAACAATGAATTGGCTCAAACCGGACTATCAGTCTTCATTGTATGGAAATTTGTTTGACTGCAATTAAAATGTGTCACTATCACCTGGTGAGAAGTTAAACACACATCAAATATTAGAGCATATTATTTTCTCATGCTGACCGAACTCAAACTGAATGAAGCCGTATGGTCCTGTGATGGCATCTTGCACACAGAGGCTACTGCTCTACTGAGATGTGTCTGTCTGCAGTGTTTTGTGCTTTTGGGACTTTTGTCCTTTTAAAAGTTCTGCTCTTAATTTGGTACACCAACCACCCTTTTCACCACACCTGGGATTCACCCAGGCAGCACAGTCATTTTCCTTATATTTACATTGTGTTTATAGATATTATTCACAACTCACCTGTCATTATTGCTGATTACATTACATTGCATGTATTTAGCAGATGCTCTTATCCAGAGCGACTTACACAACGTTTTACATGGCATTTTACATTGTATGCATTTATATAGCTGGATATATACTGAAGCAATGCAGGTTAAGTACCTTGCTCAAGGGTACAACGGCAGTGTCCTACCCAGGGCCCAGGGCCCAGGGCCCAGGAGTTCAAAAGTGATCTGATCAGATTTTGACTATCAGATTGGATTAAAGTAGTTCAAAACCAAAAAACTGGATTGGGATCACTTTGGAATCCGATCAGATCAGGTAATCAAATCCTAGCCTTAATCTGGATCAAATCTTCAAAATGTGTAGTTCAAAACTTTAACATAGGATTGGGATCATTTTGATCCAAAAATCAGGATTACCTTGATCCCAGTAGAAGGGTGGATTTAGAGTGGATTATCAGAAAAAATATATAGTATACAATTCATTCAAAATACATTTCAATTTTAAAAAGATGGTAGAGTTTGTAAATTAAAATAATACATTGTTTGTCGGCTCAATGGTTGCAAAATTTTTATTTACTTTTTTCTGTCACATTTACAGTGACCTCTAGCCTACCTCTCAGAACAGTGCATTCAACCAAATAATAAGTTTATCAAAATACAAGCCTGTTTTGCTTTAATGTTTACAAACAAACCTTTATGGCTTTTAAATCAAATACAAAAATGTTAGCACTTGCAAACTGGTATTCCTTGTATCAAGAGCTGTCAAAGCTAAAAGATAGTTTTAGATGTAAAAAGAAAAAAATGTAAAGGTTGTTTACATTTGTAGGGCCAAAAAAATTGACACTCAGAAAGTTACATATTGCACCTATAAAGCCCCCCGAATATTATATATAATTTGAAGGTTAGAAAATCATAATCTTCTCAGTAATGTCCCAGTGCTTTAAAGCACTGATAATCAGGATCTGGTGATCTTGAAAAGTCTGAATCTTGATCAGGGTGATCCTATCCTGAATTGCTTTGAAATACCGGGACAAAATCTGGCTGAGTTGTCTGATCCTGGATCACAAAATATGGGATTTCAAAATCTGATCGGATCTGATTGAGATAAAAAGTTTTGAACTCCTGGGCTCAGGAATCGAACCTTTCGATTACAAGCCCAGTTCCTTACCCACTGTGCTACACTACCTAATGAAGCATTAAGGTACAATTATATTGAGGTAATTCATTGTGAATGTAGACATTAATTAGCATAAATCAGTCATTAAATAATTAATTGATTCTATGAATCAATATGTGCATATTTTAATGCAACCTATGAATGCAATTTCAATGTAAAATGGCTGAAATCTGAATTTTTTCTTCTTGTTTTCATAAATATGCTGCTATGAGAGTATTGCCTGAATTTACTATCATTTGACACTTCTACTGATCGTGAGCAGTATGTTTATTCTATAAGGTCATCACACACCCACTATGTCAAACAAATCCTTCTCCCTGTTATCCTGTAATGCTCAGTGTTGGCCACAAGAGAGACCAGTGGAATTCCATATAAAGTTTGTTTTTCTTTGAGTTGACTGGCTTGTTTGATAGTCTGCCGGAAACTGTAAACAGTTGGTTTTTGTGCTCTGGGGTTTGTTCGCACCAGCATAAACTTACCGTGTCCTCATCTGACCCCTCATTTCATTCTCATTCATCACCCTTTCCACTTTTATGTTTATCTCTCCATCTCTCAGGAGCATAACCTCGCTCTCTTTTTAAGGCTGATGGTTCTCCCAGGCCCTCTGGTCTCTCTTTACTGTCACAATATATTTCCACCCAAGAAACAAATATGGCCCATCGTGGGCAAGGAAGTTTACAGGCTGCATAATACTGTATATAGAGGGGGATATTAACCTCCTTTAGCTCAAATGGCTCCCCTTTCTGGAGGGTTAAAATGCATAATTTCCCTCCTTTGTGTCCCTGTCTCCAATCAGCTAACTCTTAAATATATATCCTTCATCTCCACTCCAGTAAATACAGTTTCAAAAATAGAGTATTTCGGTGGGTTGCGGTGGAGTGCTTCAGATCAAGATTTTGCTAAGCAAATATAAGGGGCTGCAATGCAACATAGTAGCATAGGAACCAGGCATGTAATTCAGATTTAATCAAATCCCTGGTGGAGCTCTGTTCATTGAATGTAAAAAATGTATTTATTTATTTTTTTTGCATATTTTATGGGATCAGGTACTATCAATTTGAACCACGTTCCTGTGTGGTCCTAAATCAGATACATATCTGATACCTGGTCACATGACTTGACTTGTCAAATCAGATTTTTTTTTTGCCACCCTAAAATTTTTTCATCACTCCACACATGAAACAGTGCTGACTTACATCACCATTTCATGGCAGAAATAAGAAACATTTTGCTTGTCTAAACACATCCCCGGTCTCTTGTAATGTTATTGTGTGGACCAGAAAATATTGGATTAGCAAATTTCATTTGAACATTAAGGTCCACTATTTAAACAAAGCTTGTGAGTCACTCCCGAAAAAGAAAAGGCCAACTTGGAAAACAAATAAAATAATGAGAGATGGGAGGTGGGTGACATACCCCATAAGGTACCTGCATAAAGACGTGTAATATTTACACTGATGGGTAGAATGTGTAAAAGGTCAGTGGGGTCAGAGCCTTAAGACAGGTTTAATGGATTTGAAAAACGCAATGCTGAAGATTCCTTGACTGAAAAGCCTGTGTTACATTACATTATAGTGGCATTTAGGTGGTCTTTTCCAGAGCTTTTATGATGGTGTTGCTGTCACCTTGTGTGCTGCCTGTAATATATAGTGTTGTTTTGAATGATTTCTTCCATTTTCTGTCAAACACAATGATTATATATAAATGGGTGAATTTGAAAAATCACAAATTTTACTGATTGACATACAAACGGTGGTAGAAAAAATTGAATTTTCTGGACCTTTAGACAATGGGCCGAGCTCATGGGCAAAAGCTCTCTCTCTCTCTCTCTCGCTCTCTCTCGCTCTCTCTCAGTCTCTCCCTTTCCCCAAGCATGCACATTCTCGAGTGTCTGAGAGAATGCTGTGCATGCTGAGCATGTAATGAGTGTTTGTGAACATTTTCTTTTTTCTTCCTTTCCCTGTAGGCATTGTCTTATTTGGTGTTGTGTTACGGTGTTTGTTTCTGTTCTGACTTATATAATTGTTGGTTGTTTTTTGTTTGTGCTGGAGCCAAGCTTCATGGTAGAGAAGCAGCTGCACACCACTGGCAAACAAGTTAGCCATTCTTACCCGCCTCGTATGAATAAACCAGTGATTGTGTTTCTGAAAAAAGATTGCTTTGTCAGTCAACTGATTGAGACAGTCATCTTTCTTAATGATGTTTGCATATTTATGTGGCTGAACACACAGACACTTGACTTACTGAGTAGTAGTAGTGAGATATTTTTTTTAGCATTACGTGAACGTAAATCTGACCTCACCATGGCAACCAACACAACACATTCCACAACCCTCTTTTTAATGTTTAATACATCAACCACAAGAGCAGTGTTTGTGGTTTTGAGGATTGAGAATCCTTCAGCTGGCATAGAGAGCAGGATTCGCTAACTAATAAATAAATAAATAAATAAATAAATAAATAAATAAATAAATAATAATAAAGAAAGTTGGTCCAAACTGCTCCCCTCCTGCTCACGGTATTTGCCTGTTCAGAGATGGCCGCCCTGTCATGCCGACCCCCTCTTGCCCTGTCCTGCTCTGTGGAATGACACATGAGTAAAAGGGGGGTAGGTAGCCATTTCTGTCTTTTCTTGTTATTTTTACGGAATAACTTGACCTTTTGGTATGAGTCATTCATTCATATCTTATCGCGCCAAAGCAATATCCACTGTGATGCAATGCCATTTGCTTCTAGAAGGTCATACACAGTCCACAGGTGGACTTAGGGGGCAAATATTTAGGATGTGGCTTATATCCTGGTTTTCTGCACCACATAAATCCCCATCTAACCATATTTGATCCTGTTTTTCCCACTCCAGATGGCATGGTATAATTAGATGGTTACAATAGGAGAGCTGATGCTTTAATTATATAAGGCACATTTGAAACTACATGATGGGGATTTCTTTTGTTTGTTCTTGGGTCAAGTCTGAAAGATTTTTATTTTTATTTTTAAGAGCTTAAAAGGTCATGGTCAAGGTAATCTTTATTATCCCTGATTGAGGAAAATCAATTGTCATGGTGCACAAGGTATAAAAAAAACATATAATAAGTATAAAAGTACAATAGACTTACAATAAAAACACTCACACACACACAAAACTTGATAAAAAGAGGAATTTTAAAAATATTGCTATAAAATGAATAATATACTGTGCATTGCACCAAATGAAAAATGATTGCACACAGCCCTTAGAAGCAACCATTTAATATTATTCACACAATAACATGCTCATTTAATAATCTTATTGCTGTCAGATCAAAAGACGTATTAAATCTAGTTGTTCTTATTTGTATTTACATTATCCTGCCTTTTTCCCTGACTGCTTGTTTGTAACGTGGTGTGGAGAGGGTGAGTGAACAGAATCACTGAGGTCTTGCCCAGCCTTCTTCTCCAGACTTGGGCAGATGATGTCTGATTACTCCCGATGATCCTGCTCGCCATCTGCGTCATGCGCTGCATTTTATTTGATCTTGGATTCTCATGTGGCCCAAAATACACATGCGGAAATCAGACCAAAGAGCAAGATCCTCTGTAGAATAGCCTTATAAAGCAGTTCCGAAACAGAACCTTATAAAGCAGTTCTGAAACAGAGCCATCGACACTGAAACTTCCTTAAAAAGAACAAAAAGGTACATTAATGGTCAAGGTACATTATTAACTGTGGTGAAAGGGATTTATTCTTTAAATTGTCTAAAATCAATGGCTATTTCCTCTGTTTTGCTCCCTTTAGCCTTGCGGTTGTTGTCCGACCACCAGTTGATTAAAATACCCTACCTTCTTCTCAAACATAACCAGGGTAATGTGGAATGTTTTCATGCTCTGCTGCGTTACACATTTCCACACATTTCATTTTACTTTTCAAAATCAAAGGCTGGGAGATTCCACGGGTGAAACTGTACTGGAAATTGATCAGAATATTGCGATCGATAACACACTGATTGCTGGCCAACATGCGAGCTGTTCGTTCACAGGTGAAAACAATCCAACAGAAGGAACCTGAACAATCCTGCCAATCCCTAGAGCCAGGAGCCCATGAAGACATGGCGGCCTCAGAAGCGGATCTCTCCATCTCCGTTTTCACCCGGGTTCAAAATCTGCATCCTGCATCCATGGAGTACCTTCCTACAGCTTCCAAGAGAGGAGAGGTACGTGTATATGATTTCCAAAAATCATATTTGTAATTTTCATAATCACTTATTGAAATGTACCATGATTATTCATCCAAAGCCCCATATTTACCATCTTTCTATTCCAACACAGGATATTTGCCATTTACACCATGTTTACCCTGATTCAAATCCCACATTGCAAATTTTGTTTAATTCTTCTCCCCTAACAAGATATTTAACATGATTCTATTCCATAGAGGATATTTACCATGGATACCAAGATTTACCATTTTCATGCATTTATCCTGATTATAATCACAGATTGAAAATTTATTTATCTTTGCCCAACCAGGATATTCACCACAATTCCATTTCCTCGAAGGAGAAATGTCATAGTTAACATGGTCTACCATGATTTATCTATTTACCATTATTACCATGTCTTGCCATATTTTACCATGATTTACCATGATTCTCTTTCCATCCAATATGGCCCCTGAGTTTAATTATCCTACACTAAATATGTACCATACCATATTCGTCATCCCAAACCAGGGGCCATTTTCACAAAATGTAATTATCTTACTGTAAAGACAAAAGACAAGACTGAACAGAAGAATAGTCTTCACTTCTTGCCCAAGTGATTCATGAAAGGAAGAACATTATTAAAAGAAAATGTGGAGTCGGGATCACTTCAGAACAACCGTGGAAACATACAGTATATGCTACTATATAAATGTGGCTTTCCCACTACTGCCCACTGTACTATAATCTATTGATGCGATACTTTTTAAAAGCTGTTATGAAATGTTTCTAAAGCATTGACCCAATTTCGAGGCAGATGAAGGGCAGCAGCTGTTTTTAGGAGTGTTTGATCTCAGTGACTTGGGAGTCCTATTGACTACCCCAAACTTTTTTCAGAGCTTGTTGTAGCACTAAAAGGCTTTGTGACTTTCCCTAAGACCAAAAAACGTTAGGAGTCCTAAAATTAGGATTGACAAACCCATTATTTTCAAGAGTTTCTCCTAAATCAGCAAGTCATTGAAGGCGCTGCTTTTAGCCTTAGGATTTTTTGTAAATACAGACCCAGGTACAGATTCCTAATGCCTTTACTAACGTGCCATGAAGTAAGAATGAACAGAATGTACAAATCTCTTTTCAAAGAAGTATAAAACTGTTTAACAATATACCGCAGTTGAAATCAAGCGTACTCACAGGATTTGCCATTGTGGATGTTGTCCTCACTGGATGTTTATTCTGCTTGCATCTTCAAGTATATAAATGGATTTTTTTTTTTAAATGTCCGTGTTACATATTGAATTTGTGATTAATCTTATATATTGTGATGCATGCGAGATCTGTCAGGTTTGCTAAATCAATCTAAACAGCTAGATACAGCAGGGCCACAGCTTTTAATGGGAGGCTTTTGTGGAATTCTTTCCACTGAATTTCCCCAGAACATCATTGCCCCACAGCTCTTAAGGCGCCTAAATCAAGCTCATTTACAGTACGACCTGTCGAGGGAAGCTGTTGTTCATCAAGCACACTTGTGCCTGTACCGGTATCAGCACGTTGTGTCATCTCCCTTTAAACAGTGCAGTTCCTCTTAATGAAGAAGACGGTGTTTGCCAGCACATGGCAAACAGAACCATTTAATCTTAAATGATCTCTGTATGACAAAAAAGCAACCGTGCGCTTGGACAGGAAGACCCCCACAATCGGGGATTTGTAAATGCGATCTCACCCATTTCCCACAACATGACACAGCAAATAACTTTACGCATCACCTTTTATCACATCACTGCTAATAATTTTTTAGATTATTAAAGTTTTGTTCATTTGAATCAGAGAAGGGGTGCCTTGGAGGGTCCATGGAACTTTCAATACAATGAGATAAATAATACAGCTATGTGATGCCACACTGAGATAGGTTCCCATGGGCAAACCCCGCCCTGGGCGTGTCGAAGTGTCCTTGAGCAAGACACCTAACCCCTAACTGCTCTGGCGAATGAGAGGCATCAATTGTAAAGCGCTTTGGATAAAAGCGCTATATAAATGCAGTCCATTTACCAGTCCATTTACCCATTACCCTTGTGGAGACAGTGAATAGATTTTGATTGAGTGAATGGTTGATTCGCAGTTTGGTTGATTGACTGACTAACTGGTTAATTGACTGGCTGTCTTATTGGTGGTTGGTTGACTGACTGACTAGTTGGTTGGATTGTTGTTTGACTGAAGGAAACTGAACCTTGACCCTGGTCTGATATCATTTAACAGGTGTCTGCTGAGTTTGTTATTAAGGAATTTGAGTTTCTGGAGGTTTGTTTGTTCTTATGTAATCATACAAATTATTTGTGTCATTTTTAAGCATTTAATGTTGTGTAGCTGTCTGTTAGGTTGGAGAATAGAGATGGCCTAGATGTGGCAATTCAATGAATGGATGAATCAAGTTTATCTATATAATTATCTACTTTATCTTAATACATCACACCTCTAATAGTACATTTCCTTATGTGCAATTATGTATGACATTTTGAGAGCTCAGCAGGGCAGGAAGTTGTGAGAATCAAACATCTCACCGTAGAACTCAGTGTGACAATAGGCTGGGTGAGTTTGTATTCAATTTTATTTCAGACACTTAAGAAAAGACATAGCTATTAATAGTACCATTAAGTAGCAAATTGGTCTGTCAAACAAAAAATAAACAATAAATAAATAAAAAAGGGACACAATTCCCCAACATGGGAGGATCATAATACACAGCACTCATGGCAAAACATCAGATTCAGCTGTACAGCACATAGCATGACACCTTTATGCTACACATATATATTTAACGATTATAGTGTAATAATACATTCAGTAATACCTTCCCATACCTGGTTTTTATTTTTGCCTAAGCCTTCTGTCATATTGTGATATACTCCAGTAAGCCCATAGTGGAAAAAATTGTAAATGTAAATATATTTCTACATATTAATCCATACATTTCTCAATGCAGATTACAATATAGTGTACTGTGTATTTCAGTTATTTCACAAATGAGTCGGTGATCAATGTTGTATTTACCCCATTGGTATGTGTAATTAAATGCTGAAAACAACAGCCTTCTATTGTCACAAAAATGCCAAATGATGATTGTCAACATAATTGTATCTCAATATATCTCTGCGTTTTTTGTTGCGTAAGAGCAACGCTGTCCATAGAAAGTAAATAAATAGAACAGTGCGCTCCTGAATTTGCAGACACTGCAGGCAGAGCATACTTGGTTAAATCGTCCATTCGTAATATTCCCGGAAGCACAACATTCGAATCGCCTAACTGGAAATTACACTACTGTTGATTCTGAAATGACGCGCCTCCCGCCCACGTAGGTTAGTGAATGAGCCCCGCCGAGAATTTCAACGTTCTATCAAACGAGGACGGAACTCAATTGGTGGACAGGCCATGTGCCTCTTATCTTGCGTACTAAGACAGTGGGTGTTGCTTCTGTCATTGTCACTGCCAAGAGTCCGATGTTCAGCGACAGTCTCTCATAAAAAGAAATTAAACACTGTATCTGCGGAAAATAATAAGACCTCCATATTTAGACCGAACAGAAGCGCATACTACTTAGTTAATTTCTATAAACGAATAAACACGTTGGTCTGTTTCCCTAATAGGCATTGCGCACACGTCCCCTTTGTATAAATGCGGCATCCGTCTTGGGGAGGCAACGAAGAGGGGCATGGATAATCCACACATTACGTCCATGGTAGTCTGTGCCCACCCCGCGGTCCACAATCGGTCGCCAGAAAGGGTAGACCTGTGTCTGTCACACATAGACTATAGGCTGCAATAGGCTAAATGTATTAAAGCACGTGTAGCTATGGATAATTGCAACACAAATACGCTACTGTACAGTTATACGGAGCCCATACACATTTGAGGCATCTTAAATATTTTACTAAATGCTTACGGGCATTTGAGCCGCGTGGTCTAGAACACGAACGATTTCACACGTTTCTTAAAGGAAAATAACGTGACTTACAGGAACTTGCAGCAACTGATAAAAAAAAAAAAGAAAAGGCACAGTTTCACTGTCATCATCAGAACTTCCCCTTCTAACTAAAAAACGAATACTGAATTTAGCCACTGTATTGTATGGTGCATTTAATGACCACGTAGGCTACATACGCTCTTGGTACTATCATACAGGCTATAGTTCCGTGGGAATACCCGTTATTAAAGAAGGACGAAGTAATTTAAGTAGTAGCTAGTAGTTTGTAGCCTTGTAGTAGTTACATTTCATTTAAGCCTGATGATATTGTAATACTATGTTGAAAAACTGAGAGGAATAAGCACAAAAGGCATTTAGAAATTGCGTAATACACGATAATGTTCCTTAAAACCCCGAAACCTAACTACGAAAAATATGGTGAATTCTCACACAAAAACGAATAAAAATAGAATAAATGTAAATGTCATGTACACGTTGCCTTTACAGACCACTGTTTTTATATCTTAAACGCTCGTCTCATAAAATATGAAAATGTTACAGACAGAACACGCAGTAGTTTTTTCAAGAGGGAGGGGGGGGCGATTCCGCACCCAGGTAGGACTGCACTTCTCAGCGCTACAGAGGGTTGGCGAACTGTCTGTCGAGGGCACTAATCTGTTGAGAAGCTTTCGTTTTCTTCATATCTATCCACTTTCACCCAGGACAGTTGATTTAGTATTCAACCTACACGGTTTACACCACGAATGTTACTGCGTATGGCTGCTTCTAACGGACAGTAAAGAGAACTCAATTTACGTAACGACGTACTGTAAAAGACTATCATATCAGAAAAACGTTAAAACAAATCGAACACAAGAACTTGAGGACGTCGACCTCCTGGAAAGCTTTTCAGATGTTCACCACGCAGGCAAGACGTTAACCCAAAACGTTAATCCACGGTTCACTGACGGTAAGAATTTGTCACTCTTCAAAATGTATGTCCTTGTACCACGCATAGCTTGTTTTCTGTTTGTTTCTTTTCTATTCTATTCTTATTTGAAAGACCCGTATAAAGTGGGCCTACTTGACTGGCAGCAAATACGTCGCATTTCAAAATGGAATTGTCTAGTGTGTTTGAAGCGCGTTTATTAAAATGAAAGTCTTTCGTCAGGCAGAAATAAAATAACATTTACAGATGAAACGAAGTTCTGCATTTTGCTCTGTTCATGCTTATGGTGTTAGGTCATGGAAATAGTTTGCTTGCTGAATGGACAATATAGTTACCGATTTTTATTATTTAATGTAGGCTGTCTTGTCCTTTGTAAGGTCAGGTTAGTCGTTAATGAATAGAAACATCGTGTCAACAAAGAGGCCTATATCAAATAATAAAGTGCGCTAATATTTCAAGGTACACACACAGTAAAACCAGTGTTAATTCAACACTTAAGTGTTATTTGAACTCTTGACATATAACATTTGGTGTCAGTGTTTTGAAGTTGCGGCAGCTTTTCTTATAGAAATAAAACGGTGAGTCAGATAACCTTTTATTTTTAGTTCAAATTATAATTAGGACAGTTATTCAAGCAGTTCTCCCTGGCGTGCATTTGTGAAGTGTGATCAGGTGTATCGTGTTGGCTATTTGTACGATGGCGTGCATGGACATATCCTGGAAAGTGTATAAAGTGTAAATGACATCGCCTACACTTTTTAATGTGAAATATGAAATGTACTTGTTTCTAACATAGCCTTTTAATATGGGGGAAAAAACTACTGGGTTTAAAATATACTAATATTTTCTGCAGGAGTGTCAGCAGCGTGCTTATTTTAAAACTAGGAATAGAACTCCGAACCTAACGAACGGCTGAAAACACGGAACCTGAAAGTTAGTTACAAGTTATGAAAACAGGAAGTCCTTCACATCCTGGTTTAAACGGGCATTAAACGCAGCGTTCAGACATTACTTGCATAGTAGATCAAAATATTGATTGGTAATAATTTGTCGGTGTGCGGTTTTAGTCATTTAAGCATATTTTAACTGACAATTTAGTGAAGAGATTCGTAGGCTTAGCATGTAATTTAACTAGTCAATAGCAAAATATTAACGTAGGCCTACAGTGCGGCCAATTTCTTGTTTTCTGGCACATTTTTAATCAAACGGATATCTGATCATCACATAAGTCCTAGCATGTTTAAAGGGGGATGTAATAAGCTAGTAATACAAAATATTCAGTTGTCCACTGAAAAACGTCAGACATTTAATGTCTCATGTAAGTGTCCCCTTAGATTTAGTAACTAAAAACCTCCTTTAGCAGCAGAAAAGATTTCCATATAATACATATGCATTTAGCACAGATTTTAGTTAAACATCATGAAAATTGCATAAATACGTTTGATGCATTTATCCTGGGCTTGGAGTCTAAGGAGGAGATTGCACCTGTCAAAAGACTGCTCTCCAGTAATTAAAAAACTTGCCTGATCTTTAAATTAAGCAGCATTTTGCTTGCACACATGACTATCCACTGGACAAGAGATATATATTCCCATTTACAAGGGAGCAGACCTGGCAGCTGGACAAGGCTGCAGACCTGGCATAGCTGCATACTGGACAAGGTCTGTATTAACACTAAGGGCTGCATGCGGAGACAGGGTTCCCTTGTGTGCTGGGACAACCTTGAATCATTTACCCATCATGGTAAATAAGAAAACTGCCTAAATGTCCTGGAAAACAATTTGTTGTCATGGAAGATATTTTTTGTGCAAAGTTATTTGTCCTTTGTGAGTGCAAACCACACACACCCCCCGGCCCCCCCAACAGAGACCGGGAGTCCCTCAGGGATTTAGTTTGACCCAAGGAAGAGTGCGGTTGGCGGGGAACTCCCTCCCTTTCTCATTGTGCAGTAATGAATCCAGTGATTGAAGCTGCCCTGGTGGAGTGGCAGGGCAGCTCGGGAGTGGAAGGACACAACAACTGGGGAGGTATATTTGGGGGGCAAGGCATACCTGTGTGCACCCTCTCCTAAACCGAGAGGTGACCACAGCGATGGGACGGGCCTACCAAATATGAATAGAGCACTCTGAACTTTTTTCATTCATTAAAATGTGGGGTAAAAGTTAAAAGTAAAAAAAAAATCGTCACAAAGACCTTGTATAAAGAACCTCAATTAATTATAAATAATTAAATTTAAACAGTATTACTTTCTTAGTTTGGATTTGTCCTTCATTTTCACACAGCTGCTTGTGAATCACATTGCTAATCCACCTACTAAGCCCCTTTGTGTATTAGTAGTATCCCACATTAATTCTTAAAAACCAGAAAGGATCTAAAGTGGTCTTATCACTGAAAACAAACCCACTGAATCTAAAGCACCTCCAGCATGACGCAGGACCTGTTTTTCAGCCCCGTTAACTTTGACATTGAAAGCTTTCTTTTTAATTGGCAAGCTCCTTGTACCCTGTATGGTACGTGCTTTCGCCCCCTCTCACTATTGTACTACATTAGCATGTCAGCTTATACTCAATCATGCCTTGCACCTTGTGACGTTCATTTTGACCCTGCTGATCGTCATGTAGCCGTAGTTGGTTGGGAATATTCTTTCCCTCATTGAAGCTAACTGAAACTGAGTGCCTGTGTGTGGCTACGCGCATGTTTTTGAGAATGCATTGTATGTACAAATATTTTGTATGTTCCGCGTTCCAGCTTCAGTGAGTCTGTTTACATCTTGATTTTCTTTTTTATCTCTAAAAGTAAACAGGGTCCAGAATTTTCTCAGCCACAGATTTGCTGAGTACAGGCTCAGTACAGACAGAGAGACGTGTTCAGTACAGACTAGCAGAGAGACGTGTTCAGTACTGACTAGCAGAGAGACGTGTTCAGTACTGACTAGCAGAGAGACGTGTTCAGTACAGACAGAGAGACGTGTTCAGTACAGACTAGCAGAGAGACGTGTTCAGTACTGACTAGCAGAGAGACGTGTTCAGTACAGACAGAGAGACGTGTTCAGTACAGACTAGCAGAGAGACGTGTTCAGTACTGACTAGCAGACAGACGTGCTCAGTACAGACCCAGGATGTAACTAGTTTGAATATTGGGGGGGATGAAATTTATAGACCTCGAGAACTGCAACCCTCCAGGGGAGTATGTCTCACTAGAAGAAATTCTTTAAAAGAACAGCTGTGAATTATAATTTCTGGTGAATTCTAAGACGGAAATACTCCAGATTACTGATCGGTATATCACAGTCACAACATGAAATCTTTATCTTTATTATATGAAATTATTTTTGGCATTATCATGCTATATTATTGGGGGGGTTGTTTGACCTGTTTTGTAATATTTGGGGTGGTTCAAACCCCTCCTCCCCACCATTATAAATTGGTACAGACTCATGAGAGATGTAATTGGTACGGACTTGCAGAGAGACATGATCAGTACAGACTCACAAGTGATGTGATTAGTACAGACTCAGAGGGCTCTATTTTCAGGAATCAATGTCAGACTTCCTATTAAACCTGTGGCTAAATAGCTTAAAGACGCTATGCAATGACTAAGAAATAATGGCAACAGTAGTTTGAAGTTTTATTAAACAAAATAAAACCAGGCAAGATCATAACCATATCCGCGATCCCAATCACAACAGTAAAATCACTCGGGTATGCAATGATTCCCAAACGAAAGAAATAAATTATAAGGTACGAGTCCATTAATTCGAGCAATGGCATGGATTATTTAAACTTATTTAAAATGTCCTCTAGAGGGGAAAAAATTGTATGCCTTTGGGGAGGGCAGTTGTCATTCGCATACGTTACAGGCGGCTTTCTTCGTGGTTATTATTTTGTCTTTGTGAATAGCATGACCCAGATACATACTTTTTAACTACAGTAACTTAAATAAAATGAAAAGATTGTTTAAATTACATGTATTCTAATTACAGGTGGGTATAAGGAAAAGAATGGATTACAAAACCGTGGGACCACAGTGCAGTATAAGAACAGCCATAAAGAATGAAAAACAAATAAATACAGAAATTAAAAAAGACAATGAACAATAAATGCAAAGTATGCTGCAACTTGCGCTGTGGACCTGGTCTGAGGTGGGCAGTGATGGCATGAATTGCAGACACCAAAATTGCAATGAGCTGTACCAGAATTGCAGTGCACTGCTTGATCCTGACTGACACACCCCAAGCAGCGGCTCCCACTTTGCCGCATGAAGAGTCACAAAACTGGTTCGGGTGTCAAAATCCATGATGGAAATGGCACTTTGCCAGCAGGACGGCTCGCGACATGCCATACGGTGACCAGAAAATAGAGTCGAGAGAGACGTACAGTCTCACGAGAGATGTGATTGGAACAGACTTGCAGAGAGACGTGACATTAGTACAGACTCACGAGAGCTGTGATTGGAACAGACTTGCAGAGAGATGTGACTCGAAGTCCTGATCAATACACGCTTATTAGGAGATGTGATGAGGGGGCTTCTGTGAGTAAGAGGTTCTGATTCTGGTTCAGCTGGACGTCTTTTTTTTTCTCAGATGAGCTAGATGATTTTGTGGAGACAACAAGGTTACACAGTAAACAGGGAAGGCAGCTGCAGGACATTGAAGGTGGACAAGAGGGTGCTGTTTGTATATTCTGTGAATATTAGTGAAAAGTCATTTAAGACAAAGAGTGCCATTTGGGATCCATGAGGCATTTCATGTTTTTGTTCCTGCTGAGCCCAAGTAACCTGGGTTGACTGAGCTGGTTCTCAGTCAACCCAGGTCAGGATCTGTGCTTGACACCTCTCTGACAGTACCTTTTCAGGTTTTTTTTGCAGGAAGGAATTGGTTGTTGAAGATTTGTGTTTCTTGGACTGTTCTGATTTTGAACATTCCTGTCACTCTGAATGGTCATTTAGGACAGTTACATGATGTTCAGTAGTGATGGGAAAATGATGTATCATGACGTATATGGGTTGAGCTAACATATCCTACCAGTAATGTACTGATTTGAACCAATCGTTCTGTTTTATTGCAAAGGGCAAAACCATGTGATTTGTTCAAACAAGTCAATGATTGACAGCTAACTGTAGCTCCTTTTTTGATGACACAATTTTTCAGTTAAAAAAATTAATTATGATGTATGCCTCTACCAATTCAGCAACTTTTGCTGCCTATATTACTGCTTTGGTCAGCCACTAAGGGAAGTTTGATTTTGTAAATGAGGTTAATGTTGTTTTGTGGGGAAATTCCCCTTTAAGGTCCAGGCTATGACATCTCTTCTTCTGCACTTGATAATGCCAGATTTAAAGGGCTGTGTATTTGTATATTCTAGTGTGCTGTGATCAAAGTTCAATGGCATAACCTTTATGGAACCAGTGCTTATCAGTCAGCTGTTCTTGTCCCTTGCCCCAGAGGGATTCTCTTATTTGATACCCATTTCTATCCATCATAACACTAGTTTCACTTTACTATTTGGATGTCTTTGAAATACCATACTATCTCTAGTATGTTTCTTGGTGCAGAACAAGTACAGGATATGAACACAAGTCTAGCTTTTTTTGTTGTTGTTACAATTTCTTGCTGTCTTCAGTAGTTAACTTACTTTAGTCAAAAATGAATATTAGATTTCAAGCTGCCAAAAACTATAAAGCACAACTCAACCAACCTTTTTGCCTGTAAGGAGGTTGCTATTACATTTTCATGTTTACTTCAAAAAGACAGTGATGGCATAATGGGGTTTTGTGAACTACTGGCCCCAAGCCAGTCCCACTAGCTCTGTGTGTGGTGGGCCTGTAGATGCTACTGGCCCCAAGCCAGTCCCACTAGCTCTGTGTGTGGTGGGCCTGTAGATGCTACTGATCCCAGGTCAGTCTCACTAACTATGGGTGGTGGGCATGTAGATGCTACTGACCACAGATGAGTCTTGCTACCTGTGTGGTGGGTGTGCATTTTGCCAAAAGTTTGTTTTGGCTATATGCAAGTGATTTTTTTTTAATTAGAAGTGTTTTTCGGTTACTGTGTTGTGTGTATATCAAGGAATCCAAATGTATGTAATCGTAAACAGTCGTTTAGTGACTGATCGCATAGTTTTGATATAGCATACTGGCTTGCTGTGATTGCTTGCCAGGCAAAAGTGCAGACCACCCCCCCTGTGGGTTAAACCTAACAGGGTTGTTACCCTGTTGCCAGTAGACTTTAGGCAGTTTTAAAAAGCAAGACAGAGATAAATTAATGAAAGTTCTGTGCCCCACCAATTTTCAGCTCACCAGTGGCCGCTTCTAAAACGTTATGTGTGTGGGAAATATTCTATTTTAGCTTAGCTGCTGACCAGCAACCTGATTTTGCTCAAGCAATCAAAGTTGCTGTTAATAATAGCCGGCGTTTGTGGGGGCTGTTTATTCATCTCTCTTTAAAATGTTGCATAGATGAAATTACATGTTAATGAAATTACCTACCGCGTCCGCTTCCAAACAATCAAGACAATCAACGATATCTTTCTTTCTGTGCCTGTCTATATAAACGACTGTTCCTCCTGAGTTTTTTTTCTTCGGATTTTTGATTGGTTGAGCGAGTAACTGGCTAGAGGGAACACATAGACTGGAGCATACGAAAAATGGACTGGATTGTCATAGTTATTTGTAAAACTGCCGGTCGAAATTATTTATTTATTTACCAAAGGTGGGTGGATGCCGTCCACCCCCAATTTAACCCCAGGTTGTAGCGTCCGTGTGTCCATACATCTGTATCGGTGGTTGTAGCTGTGTGTCCGTAGCTCCTACTCATGCATGCAGGATAGCATCCGTACGTGGGTTGTAGCTGTGTGTCCGTAGCTCCTACACATGCATGCAGGATAGCATCCGTACGTGCTAACTAGGTTAACTAAAGTAGGCGAAACGCTGACATGTTAGGGTTACGGTTAGTTAAAGTAACGTTAGGCGATAAAGCTGTGCTTAAAAATCGCGTGGTGTTGGAAGTGCGTCTTGCGCATGCGTCCTACTAAAGCCTCGCACTAAACATCACACTAAATGTCCATGAGTGACCCTCTATGGAGTGACCACAAAAAAAGTTGAATATTTCAAAAATCTGAATACAAGCAACAGTGTCTAGAACTAGCCTGTCATTTTGGTGTAAAAAGTTTGAATGTAGTGCAAAAAACTGTAGGACTAGTTAGAGCTAGAAAAATGGGCAGAAAGTGCAAATAAGCAAGCCCACTAACGAATGGTCTGCTTGGTAATTGGTGTGCGTGAGCGTATCCATATTTGTGTATGTGCTGTAGTGTGTGTGCTTGTGTTTTTTGTGCTTGGTCTGTGTGTATGTTGGAGTGGGGGGGTGGGGTTGCAGAGATAAAGACAGAAGTGTGAGATGTGTATGAAATGACTGCAACCTAAAAAATATGGAAATAAATGTAGGCAGAGGAAGTGTTTCCTGTAATCAGATAGAAGCACCACATGCTCCACCAGTCAGGACTAGGTGGGCCCCTGGTGCTGCAATGTGCTCTTGAAGAATAAGACTGCAGCAGCCTAAACATGAAAATGAGAAAACTTCACACAGTTTTGCAGAGAGGAGAAAGGAGTGAAAAGAGTTTTTTGTCATACACTAGAGCAAACTGGGCAAACAGATTAGACAAATCATAAACTCCAATTGGGACATTATGAAAGGTGACCCCTCTCTTTTTGCAGACCCCTCCATCGTCTCACATAGACGGGTTCCTACCATCAAAGATAAACTGGTGCACATGTCTTCCATCCTATCCTATGACACAGCATTTTAATGATAAACGTGTGGGTAAAAACAGCAGTTAATCAGAAGCAGGGATCGGCTAAGCAGGAATGGCAGAAACTGAACTACATCCTGATCATGGTTAGGGAGTCAAGGAGTTAGGGAGTCAGGGAGTTAGGGAGTTTGCATTAGGCTCAAAACTGCAGGGATTGAGTTTGTGTAAATCAAAGATCTATATCTTGGTCAAATATGTAGAACAAGCTGTTCAATTGAAACTGACAGCCCAACTAGCTGAGCCATTTTGTGATTTCATTGTAATTTGTGATTTCTTCATGATGTGATTTCATACTTGTAACAGCTGGGCTTTAGCATGCAAGTTCCCTGACCAATGTCTGAAAAGAAAATAAGCTGCTTATGAGCTCACCACTGCAAATACTGTTAGTCAGGCCCAAGATGGACCTGGTTTTAACTGTACATGTGACAGTGTGGTGTATCATAGGCAAGCTTGCATGTACAATGTAACCAGAGCGAGCGCACAAGCAGGAAATCCTGTGGTTAATTGATGTGCGCTCTTAGAAGTGCACCCATCGATCGGTAGATCGTCCAGCTGGTGCCAGATTAATCAACCGAGATGATTAATTAATCAGCTAACAGCCCCGGTAAATACCTTCAAGGGGTCAGACAAAGGATCAGTTGCAATTACCATTTACAGCTGAAAACACGAACAGCATTTAATCATCAAGGTTATAAATACATCTGCATTACATGCTGATGATGCGGGTAGCAAGAACCCCTGCTGTCTAGAACTGGATGAATGTAGCCTGGAGCGTTAGATGCTATCTTGAGACTGCATGTACCTGTGGTGCAACATATCTGTTACAGTTATATAATCAATCTTTTAGTTTAATTGATATATCACTATGTACGCTGAGCCAGAGAAAATAAGTACTATGATATTAAGCTTTTTTATTCATTTGAGATTTAACTAAACTGTATAACTTTTTATAATATTGCAACGTATTACTTACACTGCTCAGTACAGGAGGATTTGGCACCGGCCTTTGGAGGCCAGTGTGTCGCTTATGTGATAAACTTTGGTGATTTAAATGTCTTTTTTTTCTTTTCTTTTTTTTTTGTAAGAGCATTTCATTAATTAATGTAACATTTCAAACAAATGTTACATTTTTGATGTCAAATTTAAATGTCAAGCAATCAGCGGACCATCCATTTGGTGGGCTGCCAATCTCAATATCCTTTACAGAACGGACCTCCACACATCCAGGTCTCATGTTTACTTTAGATATGAAGAACATTTTTCTTTGTCAGAAGAAAGAAATGTCTCACATTTAAAATGCTCACTAATATAGTTACTGTGTGTATACATATCAGACCTGGGTCAAATACGTATTTGTTTTGGATTTAAATACTTTTCTGTGCTCTATTGATCTTGCCTGGTGTAATCGAACCTGCCAATATGACCAGAAGGCGGGGTTTGCACTTTTTGTGATTATTTCTTTGATTCCCTTCCCCCCAACATCAGTGGACTTTACATCAGTAAAAACAAAACAAATTTGACCCAGGTCTGATACATATTTCAAAGAAATCTTTTTCAAAAGAATCTCTGAACGGTTCCTGAACATAGCCTACCTTGCTGTCCGCCGGCCTCCCCCTAAATATTTGTGTGCACAATCAGAGTGAGACAGGAAACCAGATTGTAAGCTAAAGAGAACAGGATACTGTGAAAGCAGTGCAGAAGCGGACATGGCAGATAAGTGGGCCCTATTGTGTGTGGCAGTATGAAATGGGAGCAGACTGTGTGTTCTCACCATCCGCATAAGTGTGTCACCACCGCGCAAAGACAAGCGTGGCAGTTCAGTTAGTGTGTTTAGGTAAATGGAACACGTCCATCTGGAGTGCTGCTTTGTGTACTTTGTCACACAGCAACGATTGTGTTTGAAACAGTTCAGCCGCAGCACTCAAATATGATTTTCTTGGACAATTCTTGGACAATAAATCTTTTTATTTTAATGCCAAAAAGTTTTTTGTCCAAGCTACTTTTATGTCTGTGCTTGATTATGGTGATCTTGTGTACATGCATGCAGCTTCCACTGTCTTACAGAGCCTTAATTCAGTGTATCATGCAGCCCTACGTTTTACTACTAATGCAAAGTCTTAAACTCATCACTGTACACTATCAATTGGTGGGCTGGACACCTTTGGCTACACGCAGACTGCAACACTCATATGTTTCTATTTATAAAGCATTGCTAGGTAAACTACTCCTCTACCTTTGTTCCCTGCTGTACCTAAACTCAGGCAGCTACTCGCTACGCTCCCAGAAATGTTTGCTCTGTGAAGTTCCCATGGCTCGTACAGAACTGGGAAAAAAAGCTTGTGGGTGGGGAATAAGCTACAGGAAGAGCTGAATTTAGTTAATCTCATACCTCTGGGTGATTTTAAAAGTCTCATACAAAATACTGCAACTGAGGAATGTAAATGTTTTTGAGATGCTATGTCTTCCTCAAGACTGAATAGCTGTCTCTGTGTATTGTTGTATGTTCAGTTGACTGTTGTACTGTCTGTAACTATTGTGTAGGCCTACTGCTGCTACCTTGGCCAGGTCTCTCTTGAAAAAGAGATTTTAATCTCAATGGGACTTCCTGGTTAAATAAAGGTGAATAAATAATTGCTTTGGAGGGGATAATACCATTAATTTTCAATTCTTTTAGAATTAATTTCAGTCTCTGGGTAGAGAGACAAATGGCTGGGGTTGTGGCATTGGATCCCTCTTGAAATAGTTTCTGCATTCTTGCAATCAATCAAACTTATCAAACCATATTTTTAGAGCGCCTTTCATACAAGTAAATGCAGTTCAAAGTGCTTTTCATGCACGCCAAAATTTAAGATAAAGATGCTAAAATAAAATAAAAAATTGATAACTAAATAAAAGTAATAAATAAATCATTGAATAGATGAATAAATAAATAAATTTCCTAGATAAAAAAAATTGAAAATCAAATAAAAGCCAAGCTAAAAAGCCCTCAGATCCTCAGGAAGGCCATTCCAGTTACTGGGAGCAAAACAGCTGAATGCTGCCTCACCCAAGGCTTCTGGCCTATGGGACAGGGACAGTTAAAAGGTTGCTCCGAGAGGACCTCCTATGTACGCTGTGATGTCCAAATGTACGCTCCTGTTGCTGTGTGTGTTTTGTTGTGCCTCTCCATATGGGGGCAAAAGATAAAAACATACAGGATACACCACGCCCCCCCCATAGACCCAACCCGTCCCCAACTGACTCCTCCAAAAACTCTGTCCTCGTTTGTACGAATCGCACGGCAGCTTTCTCCTGGGCCGACCCCATTTTGGGCGTGACCTGTCCTTCGTAGGACAAATCAAGAAGAAAAACAGTCTGAACTGTATGTACGATACACAGTGGCCAGTCAGTCACCATCTTTATCTTGTTTTAAGAGAAAGACAACATGCGTGCTTGATAAAAGTCTTAGTAACATTTTACTAATTCATTTTCTCCACTTTCCAAATAATAACAATAAAAACATTCAAATAATAGTGGTTCCCATGCCAATAGCTTGTCAACTCCAGACAATCTTTCACACGTTTTGTTATAGCGAACCTTTCCAGGAAATTTAACATGGTCTGAGGGCTAAAGGCCCCCAGTTATTCTATTTTCCAGCTATTTTGTATTATTCCATAAGCTCCTCCAAACATACTGATATGGTTTTTTAAAGAAAAAGATTTTTAAAATATATCCAGTTAGTTTCTCTCCCTTCGAGATAAATCTTTTGGGTGGGTTTTGCACGTTTGTTTCACATTTCCTGCCTTGATTGGTTATCTGACCAGGAATGACAGGAGCTCTCCACCGTCTCCTGCCCACACAACACCTGCTCTAAAAGTGAACGTCATCCGGCAGGGATTACACCGTACGTCAGGCGTGCCCAATACATCGATCACAGAGGCCTCGCTGGTAGTGTGTCATTTTAAAAAATACATCTGTTAAATTTCTAATCTCTTCCTATTTTCATCTCTTCCCTTCAGACAGCTACACTTGATTGACATGAAATGTGGCCAATCTGCTGCTGTTCTGCACTTTCTTACATTAAGCATGCCCATTCATGATGTAGATGTGATTGTGCACTGAAAAGTTTGTGGTATGGTCATGTAAATATCCAATGAAACATGATCCACTGCATTTTATATGGGGCAGAGCAGTAACTCTGGTCCACCTCTGGCAATGTCTGATGGATAATGGTGTTTTAAATCTAAAACTGGAATTTTTCTTTGTCCAGATATGATACTATTCTAATTGTTTTACTTCTGCTTGATTTTTGAAATAGATAAACCACACACACAGTACTGGAAAATGTAATTAAGCTAGTAGCTCTACCCAACACTAGATATGTAGAACGCCTCTACACTCCAAAACAATTTTGGGCAGTGGTTGTACACAATATTATTATCCATCCATCCATCTATTGTCTATGCCTGCTTGTCCTGGTCAAGGTCGCGGGGGGTGCCGGAGCCTATCCCAGGGTGCATTAGGCGAGAGGCAGGAATATACCCTGGATCGCGGAGCACACACACCATTCACTCACACACTCATACCTAGGGGCAATTTAGGGTCTCCAGTTAGCCCACCTGCATGTCCTTGGACTATGGGAGGAAACCCCCAGGTGGTCTCCCATCCAGGTACTACTCAAGCAGAAGCAATATTATTAAGTAGACTCAAAAAATAAATAGTTGGCCTTACTAAATAAAAAATAGTTTAATTTGCTTAATACAATTATGGACAGTGGTTGCATGCAATTAGCATATGTTAGCCTACTTGATAATATTTCATGAAACTACTGTAGATACGAGTGTAAATACAACTCCCCCCCCCCAAAAAAAAGCAAGTTCACATCTGAATGGCTGAAAAGAAAAATGATAGTTTTGAGTGGCCTAGTCAAAGTCGTGACTTGAACCCAATAGAGATGCTGTGGCAGGACCTGAAACAAGCAGTTGATGCTCGGAAACTTGCCAATTTGTCTGAATCAAAGCAGCTCTGCAAAGAAGAGTGGGCTAAAATTCTGCCACAGCAATGTGAAAGACATCAAATTATAAAAAGCTTTTGGTTGCAGTTATTATCGCTAAAGGTAGTGTAACCAGTTACTAAGTTTAAGGGGGCAATTACTTTTTCACATGGGTGTTATGGGTTTTTTTCTGGGAGAAAATTGGGTGAAATATCATGTTCTCCAAATTTCATATTGTACCATTTTAATTGGGACGTGAAACAATGAAAGCATTTAATAAAACTTGAAGCAAATAAGCGGAGGCCTTTAAATCAGGCACACTCCTGAAACCTCCAGGACACTCACTGTCTTTTTTGCTCAGTTATGGCGCTTCTCCACCACCGTGCCGTGCCGGAATCCGTGCTCCCGCTTTGTTTCGCTTTCTCCACTGCCACCTGACCCGTGCCGGGCCGCAAGTACCCGTGCCGAATTTACCTACTGCTCTGGGGTAGCTACCAAAGGTACTATCCGTGCTGCAATTCGATACTGCAGACCGTTGATTGGTCAATGGAAATCATCACAAATACGTCATCCCATGTTCGGTTTGTCCACCGGCAGCAACCGCCATTTTTAAATACCAAGAGAGCAAGAGAGAGTAACGTTAACTAGCGAATTCTACAGTGAATATCTGGGACTAAATATTGAATAAATATACAACCTTACCATTGGTTTTACGCATAGAGATGTTCCTTTTGAGACTTGAGTGGTCATATATTGTCTTGGACAATCCATTTGTGAAATATACATGCATTTGTGATGCTTGGGTACATTCATAAATAACGAGCTGTGCGTAATACCACACGTGTTGTTTACGGCGTTGTCGCCCTTTTCAGTACAGTCTGGCTTGATTAACAATTCATTTATTCAGTAGGTGTGAGTATAAGCTTTCTAACGATGTATAGCATATCTAATTTTGCTTTTGGAATAGTGTTTTATAGGTCAGCGTAACTGAAAATGTTCTTATCATCACATTCACTTACACATTCTCTCTGTGATAGCAGTAAAAGACGTAAGACGTTATGTAAGTATTACTGCTCAAATGTTTCGGTTATATGCGTTATTTTTTAAATTGAGTCTCTTTAAATAGGTTAGTGGTGTTATATAATGTAGATATTTCACACTGTAATGTTAGTGTTAGTTAGTAGTGTAATAGTTTTTGTGATGCATGCTGCAATGATGATGAGAGTGTTGGAACATTGCCAAAACGTGGTGGACGGTGAAAATTGTTTTCATATCGTCCCATCCCCATACAAGAAAACATACGAGAGTACAGAGTATAGAAATACATACAAGAGTTAATTATTACACATTGATTAGGACGCTTTACTTTCTCCCATGACTCCTCCTACCTTCATGCGTCTGTTGTGTAATTGAGAAGCGCAACAGGCAACATGGCACGGGTAGGATACGAATGCCTGCCGTCCTGTACCATGCCGTGCTGGTCATTGGAGAAGCACCATTAGAGAGCCACCATTGGCTGGAGTTGGTGGTGTCACCCGGTGCCTGTAGCTCTCTTGTGTTTGGAGGTGGAGACAAATAAAGGAGAAAAGATGGCTATGATGCTATTAGCTTATTATTCACTAGTCGATTGTAAGTGACCAGCCAGTTAACTTGCTAGGTATACCCAACTTTGATTAACTAAGCCAACTGTAATTCTTTCAGTCTACCAATCTGTTTGTTTTCAACTTGTGCCTGTTGTTCTTGCTCTCTTTAGGGTTAACACATTCCCCGAAACAGTAGGTGTGCAAAAGGAGCCAAGTGCAAAAATGAGTCGTGCATTAGAGTGTAGTGCCCGCATTTCCAGCAAAGGAACCAGTCGGTTCGGATTACATCATTTTTTTAGCAACATGTAATAAATGACATAGCGGGGGGTAGGGCGATCTCAAATAAATGACCACATCAGAATTCTTTCCAGAGCCTGTCTAAGATAGCCCTACACTGCGTAGCAGTCTAAGACCAACTGTCTCCTACAGGAGTTTCCCTGCAGCTGTTATGAGCTTTTGGTCTCCTTACAGTCCAAAGGGGTGGACCAGAACCAGTCCATACTGACTGACAGAACCAGTCCCTATGGGCTGAGAGAACTGCTCCGTACTGGCTGGCATAACCAGTCCCTACTGGCTGACAGAACTGCTCCTTACTGGCTGAAAAACCAGTTTGTGCAGTAATTACACTTTCCGTGGATCACAGTTCCCTGTGCCACAGACTATTTCATAATGCTGACAGTGGGACCGAGCTGTCTAATGAAAAAAGAATCATCATTATGCATCCATTAACTTTCTGTCAGCAATGAGTTTGTACAGTAGTTATTAAGTATGTACCTTGAGAAAAGTGGCTTATTGGCAGATTGCCTCATCTTGCTTAGAGAACGGTGGCTGTTGCTTGGCCAGTAAATTTTCCAATGGTCTCCAAGGCAACAATGTTTGCCTTACCACCTCTCCCCACCTCCCCCCCCAGCCCTGCGATAGGATGGCGCAGTGGAAACAGTTGCAGCTGCAGCTGCAGTGCCTGTCCCACCAGCACCTGAATGAGCTCTACCCCCCCACCTTCCCCATGGATGTCCGCTGCTACCTGGCTTCCTGGATCGAGGAACAGTGCTGGTAGGACCATTGGAGACAGGAGCATATGCACACGCACTAGCAAATGCATGCACGCTTACATGCGCATGTACACTAATATATACACATGGTAACATACGCATACAAGCTAACATGCGTGTGCACGCTTACATATACATGCACACTTACATATGCATGCATACTAATATGTACACATGCTAGCATATGCATGCATGCTAGCATACGCATACATGCTTTCATGCATATGCATGCTGATATACTGTACACACACATGCTAACATATGCATACATGCTAAAATTTGCATACATGCTAACATGCGCATAAATACTAATATACACACACATGCTAACGTATGTATACATGCTAATATACCCACACATGCTAACATATGCGTACATGCTAATATGTGCATACACGCTAACATGCACATACATGATAACATACACACACAAATTGCCTACATGTACCTGTTGCAACATGCTGCTGCTCTCCATCTCACCTGCTGAACCATTTATTGGCCACTTCTTTTTTCCCCTCTCCCTACCATCCTACCCTTCTCTCTCCCCCATTTACCCTCACCATCTCCATCCACCATCTGTCCTCCATCTACTGCTCCCTTTCCTTCTCTCTTCGGTCTGCTCCTTGTGTGTTTGTGTGTGTGTGTGTACACGTGCATGCTTGCATGCATGTGTGCGTGTGTGTGTGTGTGTGTACATGTGCATGCTTGCATGCGTGTGCGTGTGTGTGTGTGTGCAGGGATGAGATCATCGACAGTCCGGATCAGGATGCTCGGGCGTTGGGGTTGTTGGAGCAGATCATCTCTCTCCTGCAGAGAATCTCACAGGACAGCAGCAATGTGGTGGAGAAGATGCGGCTGCAGCAGATCTCCAGGAACATGGTAACAGCCCAAGTCCTCTGCTGTTCAGTGTGGATTATGATCCTGACTCCTACACTGCTTGATAAGGGTGATAACTCTGATGAACTACTTCATATGGGTTATGACCCCGATTCTTCAAACTCTTAATATTGGCTACAACCCTCAGTCATCTACTACTACTCATATGGGTAATGGCTCTGAGTCATCTACTACTCAATAAAATAATAATAAAAACTACAATAATAATAATAATACCTTTAATTTATCATGTGCCTTTCCCAGTGTGCAATGTACAACCAGTTAAAACACAGTACAGGTTAAAGTAACTAGTAGCAGTGTCTGAGCTGCACTTTGAATATTATAAAATACAAACAGACGCTTGTTGCTACAAATCACTTATAGCAGCTAGCGTCAGTTAGCTGACAGTTGCACACGGAAGGTAGAGTGAATTCAGGAAAATGAGGAGGTTCTGGTGAGTAGATACGCATTCCGTGCTAAATCCAGAAGATTTTTCTGAAAGGATTTACTGGAGGCAATTGAAACGGCAGCCCTTACATGTAAAGGGGGGCGGGGGGGGGTTTCACAGACGAGGCACTGCAGGGGGGGGTTTCATAGACGAGGTTCTACGGGGGGTGTTTCATAGACGAGGTGCTGGGGGAGGGGGGGGTGGCTCAGTCAGCCACTGAGGGCTCAGGACGAATGGGAGAGCAAGGCTGCAGAAGTCTGAGGCCCTCTGCAGGTTGTCAGGGGCGATCGTGTGGAGACGCTCCGTGGCGTAGCCTGCGCAGAGGGATTTGTGAGTGAGCAGTGTGCTGTGGGGGCTGCAGGGTGGAGGGCAGATCGAGGGGCGAGCGAGGGCTCTGGCTGCAGCGCTCTGAGCGGCCCGCAACTGTGCCAGGAGTCTGGGTGGAAGGCCTGCCAACGGAAAACTGCGGTATTCAAAATGAAATGTGGTGCTTGGTGCTGGGACAAAATGTTATCATTCCTGAGCCAGGGACAATAACATTTACCCACAAGTTCACCAACCATTGGGCCCCTCCTCTTCCAGGGGCTAAGGTGACTCCCCCCCCCCCCCCGACAGCAGCCCTGTTGACCTGCACTGTGTTAACAGCAGCTGTGGCTCAGAGGGATAGCTAAGACAAGCTACGTTGCATAACCAGTCCTCTGATCTTTTTCATGTGTGCCTCAAATGGGAAGTTGGAATCCATTATTGCTGCCAAGTTCCTGGTTCGACAACAGAAGATTACATCTTACAAAAACAAGCTTAAGGGGTCATTAGAGTCTAACTATGCAAAAGCTCAATTTTTCCTGCACTTCAGCTACTGATGGCATTTAACATAGCTTGGTACCTGACGTGCAGCAGTGGTATCACATTTTGTCCTCACGCATATTTGTTTGTCATCAACATATAGGCGGTAGACTAACTCAAAGCTGTGGTTGGTCAGGCAACTGAGGTAAGAGTTAAACCACCGTAATGCAGTGCTTGAGAACCCGATGATATTTTCCAGGCTACTAAGTTGGATGTTCGATGTTGTGGTTGACAGTATGAAGAACTGTGTCAGTAGCATTATTGTGCTCTAAAACCTGACTGACATGGTTTGAGGAAGCTTCTAGGGACAGATAGTTCAGTCTCAGCTCAACAAGTTGGATCGAGCATTGTTTGGATGCCTTGGTAATCCTTGCTGTGATGCATGCAGATTGAGTTAATATTTCTGGCCTCACAACTTCATAAACCTGTTTGAACATGCACGTCCGTGATGGACTTGCGGTAGATCTAATCCTTGTTGGCGCTAAGGAATGATGATGTACACACGCAATCGGGAGTTACTCGTGTAATGGCTGTGTTACAGAATGTCTACCGATCTCAGCCTCTTCAGCTGGTGAAGACGGTCCAGAACACCCTAAACAAAGAGAGAATCCTGCTCAACCATGTGAGTTACACCCCCCCCCCCCCCAAAGCCTTTCTGTCTACTAGTCCTCCCACCACCCCATAGCTCAGCATGCATGTGCTCTACGTCTGCAAGATTCAGTTGAATATTTAACTAATATTGACGCAGCAATTAAAGATAAGGCCCTATGTTTTTGACTATAACTCACCTGTAATTATCTCAAATGCTCAATTGCATTTCATGAACATTTAAACTACAGTATCTCTATGGGGTATTAGGGCAGTGAGACTAATTAATGAAACACTTCAGCACAATTATTCATTTTTAATAACTACTAATTGCCAGTGGGTGCAGAAATGCCAGTCAGTGTTAAGGCTACCGTTGCTATGGAGATGGATCTGTCCACCTGAGTGTGGTGGGGAAGGCCTCCTGAAAGGGAAACTAAATTGAACCTTGTCGAGCGTGAATGTACTTCATCTGTGTTTTCCTTGACATGCTGACGGTTGGTCACTACAAGGTTCAAATCCCAAGTAGGCCATTGCATTGGGTCTTGAGCATTTTTAACTGCCGCAATAAATACACCTGATTGTATGAATGAATAACATATGAGCTGTGTAAGCCATCTGTTAAGGGGGGTGCTGTGCTAAGAAAATTATTTATATGGCTTTTTTGCTTAGTTGACACAAGTGACAGCACAGTTAACACAGGTGCATTTTCAGATTACGTTATAACTGTTTAAACAGCTGGATATTTTAATTCAATACCCTGTTGTTCAACAGTACAACTGTGCTGCAACACCTGAGATTCAAACCTGTGTCTAAGCTACATGCCCAGGTCCTTAAGCACTGTAGCTCACTGCCTCCCCATGCAAACAGTGCACTAGAGCTGTAGGAATCAGGTGTGTGCGGTGCGTTAATGTTGGAGTCAGGTGTGTGTGTGTGACGCATTCATGTAAGAGTCAGGTGTGTGTGGTGTGTGTGTGTGACGCATTCATGTAAGAGTCAGGTGTGTGTGTGGTGCATTAATGTAATAGTCAGGTGTATGTGGTGCATTATGGGTATAAAGCCCATAGTATGAGTTCCAGGGCCTTCTTCCTACTTGGAGATGTTTCAGTTCACCTCTGCTCTCTTTATAGGTACTCCCCACTTTCTCCCCCTCCACCTCACAGGCGTCATACTTCCCCTCTCCACGTGCCTGGGCTGGGCCGTGGGGCCTGGATCCCACGATCAGACAGCGTGCTGTTGTCAATGCGAGACAGCATGGCAGGATCACAGATCGGAGGCTGACGGGAAGACTAACTTGAGTCGCAGGTGGTGGTCGACCAGTTGGCTTGCGGTGGTTCACAGCCCGCTTCGAGTCCTGGTCTGGCGGCCGATGGAGCCTGGAGTCCACAGTTAGGACAGACTTGAGTCTCTCAGGTGTGGAGATACAGCAGGCAGCTGAGATCCTGCAGGAGGACTGAACGGCAAAGAGCAACTTTGAGTCCCTGCAGGGTGAGTGAGTCACAGAGCCAGCTTTGAGTCTCTGCAGAGTGAGTGAGTCACAGAGCCAGCTTTGAGTCCCTGCAGGGTGAGTGAGTCACAGAGCCAACTTTGAGTCTCTGCAGGGTGAGTGAGTCACAGAGCCAGCTTTGAGTCTCTGCAGGGTGAGTGAGTCACAGAGCCAACTTTGAGTCTCTGCAGAGTGAGTGAGTCACAGAGCCAGCTTTGCATCTCTGCAGGGTGAATGAGTCACAGAGCCAACTTTTTAGTCTTTGCCAGGTGAGTGAGTCACAGAGCCAATTTTGAGTCTCTGCTGGGTGCATGAGTCACAGAGCCAACTTTGAGTGTTTTCAGGGTGAGTGAGTCACAAGCAGACTGAACTTTGAGGCTCTGAAAAGCAAGTGAATCTCAGACAGGGCCAAATGAATCAGGATGAAGCTCGGATTTAGTGACATGACTTCCACATTAATAGGCTATTATCTCTGGAAATCTCTGGAACGTAAGCGTCAGTGAGCACATGCACAGGACCAACTCTTAAGCCCTCTGACTTATGTGAGCACAGGCTTGGAGCCAGTTGTTCCGGAGTCTGAGGCTTCAGTCCTGTAGAGCTTCAATGTTTGCTGGCTTCTCTTATATTTCAGCACTTTAATATTGAGTTTAATATTAAGTCATTGGCTATTTAACGCACCATGTTTTCAAGGCCTGAATTGGTTGCTTGTTAAAAGGAACCCATGGAAACCGGCAGACACTGCAGCCTAACAGGGCTTGAGTCTGACAGCCCCGGTTGTGCCATAGGCTCAGACTCAATCAGCATATGTCCTTACCTCACCTTTGCCTCATAGTTAGATGCTGTTTGTTTCAAGCCAAAAGCTCCCTTAGGCCACTTGTGATTCATTTCCAAAGCACGTTCTGTCACTGTTTTATTGTTGACTGTTACAATACACTTTACAGTGTCAACATTCTATGGTTAAATGCATAATAAATACTTTCTACTCTACACCGAAGAGCACAGCACATGCATTTCCTTTGCTCCAGATACACTGCAACTGGTGACTGTTGTCCCTAAACCGGTCAACAAAATGGACAAAACAAACAAAAAAATAGCCTTCACTGGACTGTAAAGTGAGTCATGTTTAAAGACTAATGGTGATTGAGGCTCTACCTCGAGGGCATGTGCATTCTCTGAGCTGGACTGAGCGACATCAATTATGCATGCGCGTGATGTAAGATGCACAACAGAACTGCGCACAAAGAAAAGTCCGCTTGCCGTGTGATTTAACACAGTGAAAAGCACTTCCTGCGAACCAGCACTGTGCTGAATTATTTACTTTACCTGTAGCTTGTGGTAAGGAAGTAGAATATGGCGAAGCACAAGAAATATCGTATCATTGTGTTATTAGGCCTGTCATGCAATCATATATAGTTTGATAAAGGAAACATTTGGACTGAGGTTTGTCATGGTTAGATTAGAAAGTTGCGGCTAGAATGGTAATGTGCCTTATACACTTTAATACATGTATCCTGCGTGTTCATGTACATGTATAGTCAATAGACATTCCAGTATTTATTTTAATTCCTGATAAGATCAGTACCCAGTGTAATCATATTGTTTCACCGAACAGTTTTCTTTTCAAGAAATATAATTTCAGACCGCCTGCTGCACCATGCGTCCAATATGTCACCCTGCATGTCTGTTTAGGGCTTTTTTGGTGTGTATCGTCAGGCCTGAAAAAAATTCTAGGGGAAACTCTGATATTTCAAGAATGCAATTTCATTTGGGGGAACACACTTTGCCATAAATGCCATAAAAATTAATGTTTAACTTTGTTGCATCCCCTTTAAAGTTGTGTAACTAAAATTGTGGGTTTTTTTTTTAGAATGACAGGATGTTAAACAGTTGAACAAAAAACTTACGGAAGCAGAATCACCAAATTATCGGTATTGGCCAACTAGTTCCCTAAATAATCGTAAATTGGCATTGGCCAGAAATTTTCGTATCGGCGCCTCCCTTATAGGAAGAGTTTTTTTTAACTGATCTTGTCATTCTCGCAGTTTCCTTGGCGTCCAACATGAGCAACGGTCTGGACGCCAATTCATCAGAACAAATCAAGAAACTCCAGAGCCGCATTCAGCAACTTGAATTTAACGGGCAGGAAATTTCCAAGGTAACCACACTGGTCGCACAGAGACGGCTCCTCTTCAGTGCTATAAATGTGCCAGTGTAAGTCTGCTGGCGTAGATTCAAACGTGTGCATGTCTTTGCATGATGGTGTTAGTGAACGTGTTGTTATATGTGCCCTGGAGGAAGTGTGCCTGTATAATTGTGTTGGTATAAATGCGCTGGTACACTGTCTGGTTGGTGTATGTGCGTTGGTAGAGTGTAAGCTTGTTGAGTATGTTGGTATAGGATTCAGTGGCGTATTCCGGGCTCACGGCATTGTGGGTGCTTTGCAGAAGCGCCTGCAGCTCCTGCGGGAGGCGGTGGACTGCCTGGAACACTGCCAGGCTCGCCTCCTCCAGCGGATAAAGTCCTGGAGGAGGGAGCAGCACCTGGCCTCCATTGGGGCCCCTTTCGACGATAACCTGGGGCCCCTGCAGACCTGGTGAGGCTCTTAATTGCACACACGCACACACACACACACACACTTACACACTTACACACATACACGCACAGCAGTGCACAAACTGAGACAGGATACGGTGCATGCACAGAGACTGCAGGGTGTGGTGGTGCATGCACAGAAACTGCAGGATATGGTGGTGAATGCACATAAACTGCAGGATGCGATGGTGCATGCACTACAACTGCAGGATACGGTGGTGAATGCACATAAACTGCAGGATGCGGTGGTGCATGCACTACAACTGCAGGATACGGTGGTGCATGCACTACAACTGCAGGATATGGTGGTGCATGCACTACAACTGCAGGATATGGTGGTGCATGCACAGAAACTGCAGGATACAGTGGTGCATGCACTGACATGGCAGGATACAGTGGTGCATGCACAGAAACTGCAGGATACAGTGGTGCATGCACATAAACTGCAGGATGCGGTGGTGCATGCACTACAACTGCAGGATACGGTGGTGCATGCACTACAACTGCAGGATATGGTGGTGCATGCACAGAAACTGCAGGATACAGTGGTGCATGCACTGACATGGCAGGATACAGTGGTGCATGCACAGAAACTGCAGGATACAGTGGTGCATGCACAGAAACTGCAGGATACGGTGGTGCATGCACAGAAACTGCAGGATACGGTGGTGCATGCACTGATATGGCAGGATACGGTGGTGCATGCACTGACATGGCAGTGATTTCGAGGGCCTGGCTGCAACCACAGAGATTTGCATGTAGTTTATCTTTTGAGATATTGATTGCTGTAAACAAATACATTTATGGGTTAAATGTCTGTATAAAGTCCATTTGTTTTAGTCACATGTAATGGTGTAATCAAATGAGCAAGCAAGTATTTAAATTTATTCGGAAAAGTGCTATATAAATACAAGGATATATATAGTATTAGAATATATGGTTATAGGACTAGCATATGTGGTTATAGGACTAGAGTATATGGTTATAGGACTAGAGTATCTGATAACAGGAATAGACTATATGGTTTTGCCTTAAATGATGTGTATTGCTCTATCTGTGTTCTTGTAACAAACCCTTTTAATTACCCAACTCTTCCCTTTCGCTCATCCTTTCTGCTTCTTCCCTCTTGCTGTCCCATCATGTTCCCTTCTCTTTCTCCTTTTCACTTCCTTATCCTCTCTCTCCCAGGTGTGAGCAGTTACTTGGCGTGAATGTTAAACTCAGACAGGAAATTATTCTTGTGGGGCGGGACTGTCCAGGCGGGGAGCCAATCACAGAGCTGCAGGAGAGGCTCGGTCTTCTGCTCCAGACACTAATCCAGAGGTATGAGGGAGACTGGGCGGGACTTAACAAGCAAAGTTGGTTTCACAAGGTGTCTGATCTCGCAATGTGCAGGATGATACCTGTTCATTTCAATACTGCGTGGAACAGATTGAGAGGTCAGGGGAGTAGAAGCCCAAATTTAAACTTAACACAGCACTGGGATACTCTCTAGACAGCAGGAAAGATAACAAGCCTAGATATAACAAGCCTTCTGCTCTAGATACATTTCTTGATTCTCGCTTTGTTTTATTGCTGAGGTGAATTATTATTATTTCCCCAGTCTAAAGTTAAGACCTGTGGATTAGCGTGTTATATTGCTGATGAAGAAACTTTGATTATTTCACTGCAGAATGTATTCAGAACATTGTAAAGTCATTTAGATTTTTAAGCGCATTATCTGATTTAAGTTATCTGATTTCCTCTGAAAGAAGTGTCTGAAATAAATGCTGGTACCCTGAGAAAGGTGGCGGCTCCCTGTCCGAACCAAGGAAACCAGCCAGGGAGTCTTCATACAAAGAGTTTGGTTCCAAAATGAGATATACCCATTTTTTTTTTTTTTGGGGGGGGGGGGTACTGAGTAATATTCATTACTCAATATCTCCAAAATACAGAGGATTCAAGCTTCAAAAATGGCATTCTTTTGAAAATGAAGGATATAGGATAGCTAATACCTTTTCAAAAGTATCAAAGCTTTGAGTTTGTGTGAGCAAGCATTTTTATAAGAGTGGGCGACCCTTTTTGAAATGCATGGTGGATATTTTGCTTTGTAACAAAGCCCTTCAGGTAGTGAGCCTTCACGGACCCCTGTCTGAAGCCTGCCTCCCTGTCTCCCTCCAGCTCCCTGATGGTGGACAAGCAGCCCCCGCAGGTGATAAAGACGCAGTCCAAGTTCTCCACCACCGTGCGCTACCTGCTGGGGGAGAAGGTGACCCCAGGGAAGCCCGTTCTGCTCAAGGCCCAGATCATCACCGAGATGCAGGCCCGGAGCCTGGGCCAGCTGGGCTCCATCCCCACGTGAGCAGATCCGCCAGTCCGTCCCAGAGACTGATACCGCCGCCTTATTGGTCCTTAAAAACGTTGATGCCACCATGTTCGTCCCTGTAGCGACGCCGATGCTGCCACTCCCACGAAGGCCTGGAGTCTTGCTGTACAGTGACGTGCACGATTATTACTGACACTTATCAGACTGGTGCATTTACACTGCATCCATTTACACACTGCAGCAATGCAGGTTAAGTACCTTGCTCAAGGGTACAGCAGCAGTGTCCAAGCTGAGAATCGAACCTGCGACCTTTAGGTTACAAGACCAGCTCCTTACCCATTATCCTACACTGCCGCTCCATGCGTGTAGCATAGCATGCTATGATTATTAAATAAATGAAAGGGGAAGTGACGAAAGTGGGAAGTGTGTCCAGTACTCTCTCGCTCTTCCTGTTTGTAGGAGAGCACTGGGTGAGCACATCTTGCCTTAAAGGCACGCAGACAGCAGCCTTGCTTTACAGATCTGTATTGAGCCAAAACAGCCCTCTACAGCCAATCAAAATGCATTTTTTGAAAAATGAACTAAGATATTTAGCACATCCTGATGGACAGAGTTACATCTGTCCATCAACAGCCATACCAACACGCACTCTGCTCCTGCGGACTGGCTGAAGCTAAGCAAGTGTGGGCTTGGTTAGTACTTGGATGGGAGACCACCGGGGAATACTGAGTTGCTGCTGGAAGTGGTGTTGGTGGGCCAGCAGGGGGCTGGTCAAATAAACCCCAATGCCCCAGTGCAGTGACGGGGACACTGTGCTGTAGGAGATGCCGTCTTTCGGATGAGACGTTAAACCGAGGTCCTGACTCACTGTGGTCATTAAAGATTCCATGACACTATTCGCAAAGAGTAGGGGGTTCCCCAGTGTCCTGGCTAAAATCCCAGATCTGGCTCTCGCAAAAAAAGACTTGCCACCTCATCATCCCCTGATTTAATTGGCTAAAAAATGTTCTCTCCCTCAAGTGGAGCTGCTCAGTGGCCAACAATAGAAGATTGTGGTTGTACTGGGCAGCTCCCAGGTGTGAATGTGTATGAGTGTGAAGCAGGGCGTTGCTGTAAAAGAGCATCCATGCTCAGCGAACCTACCCTGGGTGAATAAAGGTTAAATAACAAATAAATCAGACAGCAGTGAATTAAATCCCTTGACCGGTGCAGGCCCATAGGATTATGGGCACATTAACATGCACTGATATACTGAGAGCGAAATGTGTCAAAACGATACTGGAGACTGCAAAGTGCTACTTCTCATTCGGAACTATGTGGCAACCTTTAGCACTGCAGTGCAAGTATTTTCTCAAGATGTCTGTTTGTGGCTGAAGTCAGTGTTATTACCACACACTACCACTACTGAAACTGAATTTTAGCCTGAAAATTTCAACAAAAGCTCAGTTTCAGTGTGTTGTAACGCATGTTTAGAGATGACACGTTATCTTTGAAATGTGCTGCATCCCTCAGGGAAAACGTTGGCGAGCTGATCAACAACTCGGCCATCTTGGAACACAACACGTCCACCAAGAGCACTTGCGCCACCTTCAGGAACATGGTGCGTATTGTCCTGACACATCTGCACATGGGTCCCTTCTGGGGAATTCCAGATAATTTCAGTTCCAGATATTTCACACGTAAACAAAAGGCTTTGGGGAAGAGGGAGAAGCCTTCACCAGTCAGAAATTCAACACTAATTCAAGCTTTCTGAGTACTTGTATTTTATCTATTTGTTGGCTTAAAGGGGCGGCTCACTTGAGCAGAGTGGTGGAGTTGTTTTTGATCGTGTTCCTTTTAGGGTATGTTTTTGATTGGCTCGGTTTTTGTGCGACGGAGGATATTTTAGATACGTGAACTGTGTCAGTAAATATCCAGCCTTGTAAAAAGATTCACTTGTATATACAGAAGGAGAAGTCTATAAAGAAATTCAGTGACTCATCCCTGCATGCCCATAAATCTCTCTCTCTCTCTCTCTCCATTCCTCAGTCCATAAAAAAGATTAAGAGGGCGGACAGGAGGGGATCGGAGTCGGTGACTGAAGAGAAGTTTGCGCTCCTTTTTTCCAGTGAAATCAGTATCACGGGGTGTGACATGCCCTGCTGCATGCAGGTTTGTGCTCCGCCCAGCAAGCAACACAGCACACCTACAGCAAACAGGCCCCTGTCCCAGCCGCACAGCACACCTACAGCAAACAGGCCCCTGTCCCAGCCGCACAGCACACCTACAGCAAACAGGCCCCTGTCCCAGCCACACAGCACACCTACAGCAAACAGGCCCCTGTCCCAGCCACACAGCACACCTACAGCAAACAGGCCCTGTCCAGCCACAGCACACCTACGCAAACAGCCCCTTCCCAGCCGCACAGCACACCTACAGCAAACAGGCCCCTGTCCCAGCCACGCACACCTACAGCAAACGGCCCCTGTCCCAGCCACACAGCACACCTACAGCAAACAGGCCCCTGTCCCAGCCACACAGCACACCTACAGCAAACAGGCCCCTGTCCCAGCCCACAGCACACCTACAGCAAACAGGCCC
The DNA here is from genome assembly GCF_018555375.3 of Anguilla rostrata. Taxonomy (NCBI): domain Eukaryota; kingdom Metazoa; phylum Chordata; class Actinopteri; order Anguilliformes; family Anguillidae; genus Anguilla; species Anguilla rostrata. The sequence goes on along the minus strand of NC_057943.1, from coordinate 25,387,358 downwards.
CTGTCCCAGCAACACAGCACACCTACAGCAAACAGGCCCCTGTCCCAGCCGCACAGCACACCTACAGCAAACAGGCCCCTGTCCCAGCCACACAGCACACCTACAGCAAACAGGCCCCTGTCCCAGCCACACAGCACACCTACAGCAAACAGGCCCCTGTCCCAGCCACACAGCACACCTACAGCAAACAGGCCCCTGTCCCAGCCACAGCCGCAACACCTACAGCAAACAGGCCCTGTCCCACCACAGCACACCTACAGCAAACAGTGCCCCTGTCCAGCCACAGCACACCTACAGCAAACAGGCCCCTGTCCCAGCCACACAGCACACCTACAGCAAACAGGCCCCTGTCCCAGCCACACAGCACACCTACAGCAAACAGGCCCCCTGTCCCAGCCACACAGCACACCTACAGCAAACAGGCCCCTGTCCCAGCCACACAGCACACCTACAGCAAACAGGCCCCTGTCCCAGCCACACAGCACACCTACAGCAAACAGGCCCCTGTCCCAGCCACACAGCACACCTACAGCAAACAGGCCCCTGTCCCAGCCACACAGCACACCTACAGCAAACAGGCCCCTGTCCCAGCCGCACAGCACACCTACAGAAAAAAGGCCTCTCTCCCTAGCAGCTAGCCTGGCAAACACCACATTCCTGCTGCCTTTCCCACAGTGCACAGACCATAGCAGTCTCACTTTCACACGTGTCGCTCTGTCAGTCAGCAGGGTGTGGGGGATGTAGAGATGTGTGTGGCGGCCTCATGTGTCAAGTGCGTACGCGGGACGTGTCTGGCCACGTTCCAGGAATGCGCTTTGGTCATGAACCGATGGTCCCCTCCTACAAATCGTGGGTGAGCAGAACATCACGTCACAACAGACGTGGGACTGAAGATCTAGCTGAAGAACACTGCGGATGTGATGACTCAGGGGGCATCTGTGGGTGGCTTTGTATGGTCCTGATTTTGGAGGGTTCCAGATTTTACTCAGTGCAGTTATCCGGCTGACTGAGGTTTATATGTTGTCATATGCACATGTTTCTCATATATTCGTAAATATATATAGTGTACACTCAGTGACCACTTTATTAGGTAAACTAATCTAGTACTAAGTAGGACCCTCTTTTGCCTCCAAAACAGCCTGAAGTTTTTGCTGCAGTGATTCAACAAAGTCCTTGAAAAATTCCTTAGGGATTTCAGTGCACACTGACTCAATAGCATCACACAGTTCCTGTAGACTTTTTTAGTCACACGTTCATGCTCCCCTCCCCCAATGTGCGCCAAGAAAACATTCCCCACACCATTACACCACCACCACCGTCAGCCTGCACCGTTGACTCTAGGCAGGATGGACCCACGGCTTTGTGCCGTTTACACCAAATTCTGCCCCCCGCCGTCTGCATGCTGCAGCTGAAATCCAGATTTGTCAGAGCGCTATTCCATTCAACGCGTGATCACGTGCCTCGATCTTCCTGTTCTTAGTTGACTGGAGTGGAACCCGGCGTGCTCCTCTGCTGCTGTAGCCCACCCGCTTCCAGGTTTTAATGCACTGTGCGTTCACAAGTGCCCTTCTGCACACCACTGTCAGCAGCAGCTGTTATTTGGGCATTCTTGGCCTTTGTGAACACGTCTGCCCGTTCTCCTCTGACCTCTCTCATTAACTAGGCATTTTCACCCACAGACCTGCTTAGTGGATGTTGTTTGTTTTATTGCACAGTTTTTACATTTTTTTGTTTGTAAACTGTAGAGATTGTAGTGCATGAAAATCTCAGGAGGGCAGCTGTTTCTGAGATGCTGGAACCACCATGTATGGCGCTAACGGTCATACTGCGGTCAAAGTCGCTTAGATCGCGTGTCTTGCCCATTGTAGTGTTCGGTCGAACAACGCCTAAACCTCTTCACTGTGCCTGCATGTTTATGTATTGAGCTAAAGCCACATGTTTCACTGCTTGGAAAAGCAGGCTGTTTGCATTAACGAGCAGGTTATCGAGCATGTATTCATACGTAAAGTTGTTTCTATTTTATGTGGCTTTTGTAGGTGATCTCTCTTCCCATCGTTGTGATCGTTCACGGTAGCCAAGACAACAACGCTCTGGCCACAATCATATGGGATTGTGCCTTCTCTGAACCAGTGAGTCTCTCCTTCCCTCTTCCTTCATCTCCACTTCTCCCTTTCTCAGTTTCTTTTTCTCTATTGTCATGCCAATCATATGTTTATGCTGCCAAAGCATGTACCTGCCAGAATCCATCGTACAATATCATACATTCAGCAAAAGAAGACAAAGAAATGGGTGCTTATTCCTATCAAGGTACAGCATTAAGAAAGTTAAATATTTAGAATGAGCAATTGTAAGTCTTGAGATAAACTGGAAGCAAATAAAGTAACCAGGTGTTTTTCTAAGCGGGACGACAAGGGTGCTGCACCCTCTTGTTACGTCCGTGCACCCTCTTGTCGAAATGTTTGATTTAATATGTTTGATTTAATACGGTGAATAATATTTCACAGTTCTTTCAGCTTTTAAATCCATCCGTGTGTCAACTTTCCGTGTGTCAGTTTTCAACTAAAATCATCACATTGGCCTCAAAGTAATTGAGAAATTATGGTGTATCAGGACTGTTTCTGGTGCTGTTTGGGAATCCTTTGCACTACAATGTATTGTCCAATGTACATTGTTCCCATCACAACGTGCATCTGTTTAACAATCATGCTGTTTAATCAGCTTTTTGATAGGCCACATCTGTCTGGTGGGTGGATTATCTTGGCAAAGGAGAAATGCTCACTGATGGGGATTTAAACGAATTTCTGCGCAGCATTTGAGAAATACGCTTTTTGTGCACATGGAAACATCCTGGGATCTTTTATTTCAGCTCATGAAACATGGGACCAAAACTTTACATGTTACATTTATATTTTTGTTCAGTGTGCTGTAGCTATGCAATTTGATAACATTTGTAGTTTCTCCAAATAATTTTATTAACTAAAAAAGCAATGGAATTCTTTTTTACTGAGGTATTGTGTGCACTTCTGTTATATATATATATATATATATATATATATTCTGTTATGCAAGTTATATATTTCCCTTACAAAAATAATTGTCTTTGTCAATTAATAATAAGCTGAAATTATTGCACAACTAATTCTGGTGAGAGGTTAACTGCTCAGTTTGGGGCCTCTCTTGCGTGTGTGTGTGTGTGTGTTAGCTTCTCAGTTTGGGGCCTCTCTTGCATGTGTGTGTGTGTGTGTGTGTGTTAGCTTCTCAGTTTGGGGCCTCTCTTGCATGTGTGTGTGTGTTTGCCCCCGTCAGGACCGGGTACCGTTCGTGGTCCCTGAGCGGGTGCCCTGGAAGCAGATGTGTCTGACCCTGGACAGTAAGTTCCGGTTAGAGGTGCAGACGCAGCGCAGCCTGGACCCCTACAACCAGCACTTCCTCGCACAGAAGATCTTCGACAAGCCCGACATCTCCGGAGACTTCAGCAACATGCTGGTGTCCTGGGCCCAGTTCAATAAGGTAGGCACCGAAGGCCCATCACTCTGCCTATCGGAGATCATTTAACACACATTTCATCAAAATGGAGCAGTTCCGGAAAAGTCTGTAGCTTTTGAAAAGTGACACCCGCCCCAGGGTGTCTTTGGTTGGCCAAACAGTGCTAAACCGTGTCCTTCTGAACTGCTCGGAACCCTTAGTTCTAATTCAGAATAATTTTATTGGAATGAAATGAAGGTGTTGTGTTACCAGAGCAGAGATGTAATGGAATAGAAAGTAAAGAAAAGTAAAGGCCAAAACAACTGCACTGCCAGAAGAATAATATTAGGCTGGACCACTCGTCCAAGGCTTATATTAGTGCTGCTGTTAATGATTACTTTGTTATTGGTTATTCTCAGTTATATTTTAACTGAATAATCTAGAGATTCAAATATTTGGTGAATCAAGTGCGAGCAGAGTAGAGCTAGCCAGCCCTAGCTAGCTATTGTAAATAGCTAATACTGTATGAGTGTCACTATGTGAGCTGGTAAGCTGACTGTTCTGTCTGCCAACATCATCTTGAGAAATGTGATCTCATATATTGATATTGATATTCAACTGGAGCTGGCTGCAAATTTGAAACAGGACAGACGTTCTACAGTTGCTTCTAGAAGCAACTACAAGCCATTTGCTGGACCCCTCGGTTGAAAAGGATACCTGGAAATCAATGTGTCACACATGCTTGAGTTTGTCAGAAAAAAAATTCAAAAACGGGTATGCACGTGGGTCTATGTTTATCAGTAAGTTCTGGTCTAGTTATTACTGATCAGGAAAAAATGAGGTTTTGCCATGCAGTGAATGTGGCAAATATCGTTCTCTCACACTGTCATGCTCACTCACTCTCTCTTTCGGGCGTTTCCAGGAAGTGTTGCCAGGGCGTTCATTCACCTTCTGGCAGTGGTTTGATGGTGTGATGGAGCTCACCAAGAAACACCTGAAGAGCTACTGGAGTGATAAGTACGTGTCTGTCTGTCTCTCGCCCTTGTGTCTGTCTGTCTGTCAGTCTGCTTGCCCTTGTGTCTGTCTGTGTCTGTCAGTCTGCTTGCCCTTGTGTCTGTCTGTGTCTGTCAGTCTGCTTGCCCTTGTGTCTGTCTGTCTGTCTGTCTGCTGCACTTGAGTTTCTGCTGTCTGATCTGTCTATGCATTTTACTTCTAGTCTGTTGCTATTCCTCATCTGTGGGCTGTCTTTGTCTGTCAGTCTGTCTGTTTGTCCTTGTGTCTGTCTGCTTATCTATGTCTGGAGCTTTTATCTCTTTATTATCTTTGTACAGAGTGATAGTTGAGTGTGTGGTGGAAGTGTCAGGTGCTCAGGTGGGCTTCAGGTATTAGACATCAGGTGTAGCGGTGAGGTGTGAGGTGTTGGCTTTAAAGTGGCGATGTTAGGTGTTGGGTGTGAACAGCGTCTCTCTCCCTCTCCCTCTCTCTCTCTCTCTCCCTCTCCCTCTCTCTCTCTCTCTCTCTCTCTCCCTCTCCCCCTCTCTCTCTCTCTCTCTCTCTCAAGGCTAATTTTCGGTTTCATCGGGAAGCAGCAGCTGCACCTCATCCTGCAGGACCGCCCAGACGGAACCTTCCTTCTCCGCTTCAGTGACTCAGAGATCGGGGGGATCACCATCGCCTACGTCTCCTCCTGCGAGAGTACGTGTGCCTGCACCCCGGGGGGGGGTTTGTGCCCGCTCGCGAGGACGGGCGTGTCCACACACTCGAGTGTGGGGTGGACGTTCTTGCGTCTGTGCGTAGCTGCGCAGGCTAACCCCATGTGAGAACTGGGCTCGGGGCTGGGGTCTGCTTAGATCGTTTGCTGATGTCTGCTTCTGCGATTCTTCTGTCTCTCCAGACAGAGGCAGGAGAATACAGAACATCCAGCCCTTCACCAAAAGGGACCTGGAGATCCGTTGCCTGGGCGACCGCATCCGGGACATCGAGTTCATCACGCACGTGTACCCGGACTCGCCCAAAAACGACGTGTTCAAGAAGTATTACACAGGCAAGCCTGAAACTATCCGAACCCTGCTTTCACCCTTTTCTCTCTATTTATTCATGCCTGTTAAATAATGAAGCTAAGCTAACCAGCTGCTAAATGTTATTTACGGGACAACCACTCAAGTGCCGCAACACTTGAACTTCTGATTTCAGTGATATCTAGTACACCATGACTGATTGGCTGGTATTTGACACATCTGATTGGCTGGCGTTTTATATTTATAGCCAGCAAAACCACATTCTTTGTTATAAGAGCTTGTGCTCTAGCGCAAGGCCCTGTGAGTCTAATGCCGTCTCTCTAAGCCGAGTCGCCCTCTCTCTGTTTCCTCCCAGACGACCCTCAGCCTTACAACAGCGGCTACATCCCCATCTCCATCCAGACCAAGGTGGCGGCAGGGTGAGGAGCTCCCCGTTCCCCAGGAGAGGGCCGTTTGTGCGCTGAGCGCGGGGTTTATGGGGGGTTAGTGTTGACCGTGCGCTTTGTGTTGTTTAGGGAGACCTCGTCCCCCACGTCTTCAGCGGCGGAGATGCCACAGGACCCCACGAACAGGCTCAGTTACCCCGCAAACGCTCTGTATTCCACCATGTAAGTCAACGTCAGACACGCGTGTTCACTCTCTGTGCATACGCACACACGCACACGCACGCAGATAATGTACGTTACTCACGTCGATCCATCTTTCCATCTTCCTCAGGAACCAGCAAGGTAACGGAGTCTTCAGCCCAAGGTCAGTGCCCTGCAGTCACCATGCAGTACTTTACTACAGTACAGTGCAATACAGCAAAACATGATGCAGGCCTGCGCACTGTGCACATTACAGTGCAGAGCATGGCAGCACGGTGCCTTACAGAACTGTGTCCTATAGTGCAGTGCATCCGTGTCCTGCAGTACAGTACACCAAGGTACTGGGTTCCTACTGTCCCCCAAAGCCAAGTAATGCACAGGGATGTGCCATGTAGAACAGTGCATGTATTTACAATGCACCTAACTGCATTTACATTATTGGATCATTCCAAATACATTCTGATTAGTGTGCTTGTTTGAAGAAATTTGAAGGTGAATACGACATACCATAACTTTTCAGCTAATTTCAAACTGAAACTAAAGATTTCTGACCATTCACTTTGAGCCGTTTAGAGTGAAATCACTGAGCGGTATGACTGGGTTGGAGGCATAAAAGGTTTCTGATCAGGTTGAGGTGTGAATTGGCTCAGGAGGATGATGGGGGATGAAGTTTTTTGGGTGAATGTCAAGACTACAGCGTGTGTGCGGATCAGTTTGTGAATGAGCAGTGGAGTATTTGTGCTAATCAGCCTTGAGTGACAGGTGTTGTGTCTGGCCCACAGCCAGCAGTTCCAGACCCCCTACCCCACGGACATCGACGTTTCAGGGGTGCCCTACCACAACCCTCTCAGCATCAGTCCTCTACATGACATGTGAGTGATGTCACTCTATTCTCTTCGCAGAGCACTGTAGGCTTCCGATGCTGACACTGACAATTCCTATCCAGACGTTGCACACTAAGAAACAGGTTATTTAATAAGGCAAAGTAAGCTGGTCGATTATGGTTAGTGATTATGTTGATTTCTGCTTAGACATGATTTCTAGGTAGACAGTTATGAAGCTGATGGTTTGTTAGCCAATGATGAAGCTGATGGTTTGTGGTTAGATGATAATGAAGTTGAGGATTTGTGCTTAGGCAGTAATTTAGCAGATTCTCTAATTCAAAGTGACATATTGTGTAGAAAATAACTACATTTGCCTGATTTATGAGCAGTGTTAGCAGACTGGGTTAGCCACATTGCCAGAACAGTGAGTATGTGCAATATCACCGAGGCACTAATGCAAATGGACTGCGCTGGAACATGCCCAGTGTGTCACTTTGTTAGTTCATCAGCAGGAAGCACTGAAGAGTTCTGATCTGGAACTGATCATGAGTTAACGCACACGTGTCAGGCTCCTGTATGTTTTTCAAGTCTGCTTTGCTTTTCTCCCCAGTACTCAAATGGAATCACCTTCTGAAAAACTGATCTTGCACAGTATTGCTCAAATATAGCAGTAGAGTCCAACGTAAACATGAGGATTTTTCTGCAGCACAGAATCAGGGCCATTATCAACTAAATGACTCATTACCCAGGGATAACCAGCTGCTTTCAACTGCTGCCAGCTGGTTCTCAACCCTAACTGAAGCTTTAACCCCAGGTTTTCCTTATCAGAAAGCCAACTCGATTGTAGTCTGGGTATAACAACATTGTAACTTAGGCTGCACAGATAACCTGGTTATGTTCAGGTTAACAGATTGAAACGTGTAAAAGCACCACCCATTGATAGTGAGGGGGACTCTTTACAGGGGTGAGGTTATTCAGAACCCCACACAGTCTGCTGCCTTTTCCTGAGGACACATCATATGAAAGATTCAGATTCTTAACTGAGGGAATACAGTAGCCTACACATGCAAGCTTCTTGAACACTATTTGTCCATATCCACTTATCTTTTATTTACAGGACAGTGATAGTCCCATACAGATTATATTACTAAAGATTATCCCATAATTCTTCAGTTTATTAATAAATATGCAGAGAGCTTGATTAACAAGGCATGTGTTCACTTAGAAAGTCGATAACCACCTTCATGATTGAGCCAGATTTCGGTTTTGAGGTTTAGTCAAGCCAGCCAACACAAAGAAACTCTGGGAATGTTAAGCTCCCTTTGTAGTAACCCTCCTTCCTTCAAGCTCAGATAAAAGTGCCACCAAATCCCCTTTCAATTCCCTGGACTAGAGCCGATAGAGCACTGGGTCAGACAGGGGCGATACACCCAACATGAAGGTGTGAGAACACCAGAAATGATACAGCTGAAGTGACATATTGGTGTGAATCTTGGTATACAGGATCTCAGTTTTACAGGAAGCATATTCACATGAAAGGAAGCAGAGGCTTCAGAAAGTAAAGGTTCTCCCCAGTATTTTGTTCCAATCACTTGACTTTGATAATTAGCTGCCAATGAGTTAGTGAAATCAGCTGGCTGGGTTCATGGGTGGAGGAAACCCACGGCAGGACTTTTACTTTCTGAGGCCTGGACTTTCCACTTCTGAAGGGAAAACAAGGGCAGTTGTTTAGAAAGTGGTTTCATTCATTCAATTCAGAATTGCAGTTAGCTAACATATGGGCCTTTCCCTTACCACCCGGGGGGATTTTCTACAAAATAATATTAAAATAATACTCCTCAAGTTGGGGAGTAACCCAGGGGTTCACCCTGTGTGACAGTTGGCAGTGAATCTTAAAAGAAAAATGATCTGAACATGGAATACAAATAAAAACAAAAGGTAGGAGCACAAATACTCTTCAACGCAAGAGTGACATGATACATGATAGTAGGCATTTAGAGAAAAATTTAAACTAATCGAGGCTTGTTGAAACTTGAGAGAAATATATACAGTCTTCCGCATGCTTACTGTCCCGACTGCCTGTCTCAAACTCTCATGTCAAGGAAGCAGGGACCTACTGAGAAATTTGGCTGCCAGAGAAACAGAAAACACCAGGCTGAGCGCACCAAGCCACAAACCAGTCTAACCAGTCGCACATACAAGTCATGCCATCACCAGCTCACCAAGACAGGTCTCCAGATCACCAGGGAGATGGTGATGATCTGACACTCTGTGGTTGATTAGTGATAGCTGGTTAGTTTTTCAGTGTCACTCCTCCTCTCCTGCAGGGCACAGGGTAACACTCCCACAACCGACGACATGGAGCTGGACGAGATATTCGCCACAGGGATATACGAAATGCCATAGCGTGGACACAGCTTCCTACATTGCAAGTTGACTCCTGCACCAATCAAACAAACCCAAAAAATGCCTTCCCTTCCCTGTGGGATACAGAGGACCAATCAGCGACAGGAGATACGTCGTGCCTGTACAGAAACGCTACTTTCTATTTTTTCTTTTTACTTCATTTTTGTTCTCTTGCCGTATCATAATGTCTTGTTTTAGGTTTACCTAAAATTCCACGTATCTGAAGACGGGGGTTGCGGCACCGTATAACTCAACCACAACCCACCACAATGTCCCGTGCTTTGCTCTGATTGGGCGTCAGTAGTGTACAGTACTTTTGCCTCTGTCTGCCTCTACTTCAGCCAGAATGCCTTTTTCAATTATATATTTCACATATCAAAATATCAGACTATACACTGGTTGATTTATGTTTCAAAATTGTTACATATATCTTTGATAAAAATATATAGAAATAAAGTTTTTACTCATCTGTATATTGAATCCAAGTTTCCTTTTCCTCTGAAATCGTGCGCCTGGTTAAGAAAGGTCTACACATATTGGCTGCCTGCCATTTACCACTAATGCATGAACACCAAGCCAGGCGCGAAGACACACCCAGTTTTTTCCCTCTTTCATGGTTTTTATTTACCATTCTCTCCTTTCTTTTCTGCGTGAAGGTTAATTTTCCTTTCATTCAGATGTGTGAAGCATGTTTAAAAACGGAAAATGAAAAATAGTGTAATCTAAATCATACATTTTGGGTGGGTTCAAGGTGTTGGGGCAGGTTGGTGTTGGTTTGGAGATTTAGGGTGGATGAGGGTTTTGTGGAAGGTTGATTTTTATTCATTTTTTATTGAACCTTTATTTTGACTGGGAGGTCTTACTGAAAATAGGTTTCTTTTACATGAGACCCTTGTTAACAAAGTGTATACAAAACAACAAAACAGTAAAGGACAAAATACAATGGAAAAATATTAAGAGGAGAAAAATCATAGTCAGTTACTTGAAAACAAGTACATTCCTCCAACAACAGTTTGAATGTTTGCAAGGGCACAAGTGTGTCAAGTCTAAGAGAACCTTGCATTTCATTCTACAGGTATGGTGCTAAGGAGCTAAAAGCCATTTATCCTGAATCAGATGTTTCAAAAGGAACCACTGGGTGGAATATGATATATTGCTGACATTTAAAATTCCTTCATAAATGGATGATAAGAGGTGTGGCTTTCCTTCGGTATACAAGGATGGCCGACCAGTATTTTGATGTAGGTTGCAATGATGTGGGCTAAAATGATCTCAAATGTAGCACAGAGCACTGAGATAGACAGCATTGAATGGATTTAAAGTTGTAGCTAGATGCGTGACTGTAAATGACATCCCCATAATCTAAAATATGGATGGGACAATTGATTTCTTGCTGTTAAAAGTAAAACATGAAGCCTAATTTTGCTCTTAATTTCTTTGTGAGCTTATCTATGTGAGTTTTAAAAGCAAGTTTTTTCATCCAAGGTCACAAGTTCAATTTTAAGTCCATCTTGTAGAAGTATTTCAGGATTAATAGGGCAATTTCTGCAACTTCCAGAAAAGGTCATGTTTTAAGTTTAAAGGTACAACTTGTATTAAAAGATTTTTGAAGGTTGAGTGCCATCTGGGTAGTGTAGAGGAATAAGCACTGGCCTACCACTGCAGAGACCCGGGTTCAATCCCTGGCAGCAGTACCTCCAGCTTGGTCAGATGTTCGCAGGTGGGAAGCCGGTGAGGGTATGAGTCCTGATCGTTGCATTAGCGACTCCTACTGGTTGGTCTGCCTGTTCAGCAGGGAGGGAATCTGGGGGAGATAACGTGAATCTCCGCGCTCGTTACGCTCTCCCGGTGAAACTCCTCGCTGTCAGGTGAAAAGAAGTGGTTGGCGACTCCACATGTATTGGAAGATTTTTGAAGGTTGGAGCCTGTGTCATAGAAGAGGCCAAAGTGTACATCACCATATCACTTGCATAAAAATGTATTTTACAGTTGCCTACAGGAGGGCTATCTTTCTTCTGGCTCACTAATCTTTATTGATGATGTAACTCATGATGGTAGCAGCAGGATGAATTCAGAAGTCTACAAAAACATTTTGTCTGCCAACTTACGGAGAAATGCGTCCAAACTAATTTGGAGGAACTTCATCATGCAGCAAGACAATGGCCCAAAACACACTGCCAACACAACAAAGGATTTCATTAGGGAGAAAAAGTGGAAGGTTTTAGACTGGCCAAGTCAATCACCAGACCTTAACCCAATTGAGCATGCATTTCACCTCCTGAAGAGGAGATTGAAGGGAAAAACCCCCCGAAACAAACAACAACTGAAAGAGGCTGCAGTAAAACCCTGGAAAAGCATCACAAAAGAAGAATGCAACAGTCTGGTGATGTCAATGGGTCGCAGGCTTGATGCAGTTATTGCAAGCAAGAGATATGCTACCAAATATTAAGTGTTATTTGCTTTCATTTACTTAAATACTCTCTGTTCCAATACTTTTGCTCACCTAAAAATTGGGTGGTCTGATACCAAAGGTGCTATGTTCGAAGTAGTTTAACACATCTCGGTGTAAATACCAGGAAATAAAAGATGAAATTCTGAACTCTTGTCTCATGTTCATCTTTTTATCTCAACCCCAAATGTATTCAGTGTATTGCAAAAACAAAGGAATTGGCCTTGCTGTTCCAATAATTTTTGAGGGGACTGTCTGTGAAAACTAGGCAGAACAGAGCCAGCACAAAAAAACCCAGAGTAATGAAACACTGACCTGGATTGAATCCACATTTCTCCTTCACTTTCGGTTGTTCTGAACTTCCCAAGAACTTTATTTTATTCACCGCTAGGGACCATGTTGATTGATGAAATCATTTTTATATAACAGCGGCGTAATCGAATGACTCTCAGAATGTAAATGCAAAGTGTACATGTGCATGCCATGAGGCCACATTCCAAGTCTGCAGTATGAGGATGGACATTCAAGAAAAGCTGATCCCAAAGTGTTTTCACATGTTTCTTTATTTATATAAAAGCGTTTTTCCCCTACCAATAAGCAGATAGTCCCTTTAAGCAAGGGGTATGTGGGTGGATGGTAACAAGCAAAGTATGAGCCATATTCATTTTTCTGTGTGGCCTATTCATTCTGATGTAAACTCATCCTGAATTGTAAAATTATGTATTCGGCCTGGATTTGATCTAATAACTAGGAAGATCCGTCTTAAACTAGCCTGTTTAGAAAGCGTTGACATTCTACTCTTAGACCAACCGAGGTCTGTGATCTCAAATTTCAGTTGGTGTGCAGTAACAAGGAGTGTCCAGCTGGCACAGAGACAAGCAAGTCTACTCTGCTGTCATGGAGTTGTGAGGCGTACCACAAGAGGTCCACTATTGGCTCAGAGCACATAGCAACGCTGAATATTTTACTGGGAAATTGCCAATACCTAACCTAGAAAAGAAGTGAAGAAAGATTGCTAGAAAGTATTATTTGCGAGAGATCTCTAAAAATAAGAAATATATATTCAGGTTAAAAAACAGTTTGATGTTTTAATGGAACCATTAGAACGTTTTCCCTCCTGTTCTTTCTAGTTGAGTGTAGGCTAATTTAGGCAAAAGTGTAAAAGTTACACATAAAGAAGAGGAAGAAAGTAATGAATGGGATTAAAGCAGTGGATCAAATGTGTAGAAAGCATGTTGTCTGTATGTTGTCAGGGAGACCCAGTCTTCTGTAGCTATACTAACTCTCCCTCTCCTTATATTACCGGCCCTGTGTAATCAGAAATACTGTAATACTTTTTACTCCAGTACATGATGAGTTCAAACAATCAAATAAAATAAATGGGCCTACCTTTACCCTATAGACTACATCACAGGCCTACCTTTACCCTATACATCACAGATCTCATTACTAGAGCAAACATATTCTACTTTGATTTCCAACACCTCAAAACACTCCTAAACAAAATTTCATTCAACTGAACAAGCGACTGTTTTAATCCAAACTCTTCCACATCATGAACCATGGAAGTTACTTATTTTTACAACTTTCGATCTTAAACATTTTTGAATACTAGGTAAAAAATAATTTAAATGACGTAGACGAACTTGGAACAGTCACATTTCGTTAAACTAGCCTTTGGTGGGACAGGCTGCTCAGATTAGCCGGGAAAGCGCATCTTCGGGCAAAGAGAAGTCATCCAGATGATTAAAGATTTGTATATCTGCGCAGAATCAATAAAAAATGCACACACTGCGACACGCACAGGTCTCTGTTTCTCTCTCTCTCTCTCTCTCTTTCTCTCTCTCTTTCTCTCACACACACACACTTCATACACCCTCCATCTTTCCCACATTCACACATGAATTCTCTCTCTCTCCCACTGTCTCACCATCTCCTCTCTTTCTCTCTCACTCGCACACCCACACACACACACACACACACACATTCAAACACAAAATATTTCCTGAACTGAATAAGCTTCAACGCTTTCTTCCCGTTTTTATCTCATAAAGGTACCAGGAAGTAATTTGACACGCTACACTGATGGACTTCTTTTGTGCGGATGTGAATAAAATTATATAGGCCATCTCAACAGATTAGCTAACCGCCCACCAAGCAGGCCACCCAACCAGTCCATTCTGCTGGATTTTTAAAAATCCATTTCCTGCTGCCATAAGAGAAGTGTGAACTAGCGCCATCTCTAAGTCATGAAGATAATGAATCTATCAAAACATAATTTCCTGTATCAACAGAACTTTCATCTCTGCATCTGCAGGAAAATGGAAATGTAAACCCACTCAGCCGATCTCACAGGGAAACATTAGGCCCTGCAAGTCACACATGCTGCAAGGCCAAAATAAAAAAGACTGTATTCACTTATTAATACTAAGCATTTGAAAATATGTCTGTCTTTTGGCTCAATACAGGTAAAGACCAGTATGTCTTTGGCACTTTACTTATCATTTTCAAAGTAAGTGTAACAATAAAATCTAAAGCTCTGCTTTAAGTTTCATATCAATAAATCAATAAACAAAATGAAAAATCAACTTCAAGTGTGTATATGCAGAAATCATTGATGCGTGTCTATATATGTGCGTGCATACACATGCGTGTGGGGTACGTGTACACCACACATAGGCATATACACACACATGCATTCATACATTGTATGTATACATACGTATAAAATAAATATCAGGGGAAAAAATTAAAAAGTTTAAATAGCTTTCAGGTAAGAAAAGACAGTTTACTGTTGTGTTGTTTGTGTTTATTTCTCATTTAAATGGCGTGGGAATTGATTACTGGTCCTCAAAAATGAGACTTTTAGTCCGAGTTACACAGGGGCCAGGCTGGAATGTAGCATTAGTTTCTCCATTGTATCTTTGCAGGGAAAATCAGTGGAAGGGAGGATTTCCACTGGAAAAAAAGTCTAAAGTTGACTAAAATTACAGTGAATACACTGTATGGGGAGAGGTATTTAAATACATTAATAAATAAAAAATAAATAAAACATAAGCAACATCAGCATGATACAAACACTGGTGAGCAGTAGTGAAAAAGCAGAAATAAAACCAGTAAACACACACACTCACACACACCGAAAATAAAAATAAAATAAAATAGCATAAACCCTGGTAAATTTGAATGGCGTCACACGTGCACGTGCTGAAAATGCAGAAACAACACAGGAAAAAAAAAGCTCAAGATCAGAAGGGTTTGAAGATGAGTAGCATTCAAAAGTCTGAAGTCCAGAGCTCACTCCTGAAAAAGACCACAGCAGAGAGAGATGCCCCCGGTCCTGAGCAGTCAGCACCCGCCCAGCCCCTCCCCTCCCCGCCCCCCCTCTTCCTTTCCCCAGGTGCACTTCCTCTTCCAGCTCTCATTTCTGTCCTGTGGTCCCAGGGGTGGAGCGGGAGCGAGGGGTGTGGGGGTGGGAGGGTGGTAGAGTGATTCTCGAGTGCCTGTTGCTCCTATTTCAGTATGTTCGGTGAGGACATGGCACAGTTTCAGTGGCTGTGCGTGTGCACGCACATGAGTGTATGTGTGTGTGTGTGTGTGTGTGCGTGCGTGTGTGCGGGTGTCTCGTGTGCAGGGTCGGGCGTGGCAGTGTGAGGTTACAGGGCCTGGGTCTTGAGCTCGGATGGCTCGCCCCGGGTGTCCTGCTGGTTCTCTCTCTCAGGGGGGCGGCTCCCCTTCAGGGTGGCCAGTCTCTCGGACAGACCGCGCATGCGCGGGAACAGCATGAAGTCATACAGCAACGCCCCCATGGCTCCTCCAATCATGGGCCCCACCCAGTAGACCTGCAGCACACACAAACACACACGCATTACAAGGGGTTCCCACCCTGCAGTGCACTCAAACACACACACATTACCAGGGGTTGCTTAACCATATAACATAAATATTTAGCTGAACACACACATAGAACCAAATGAAAAGGAATGATGATCATGATCAAATGATGGATGTATCAAAAATTACATTACATTACAGGCATTTAGCAGACGCTCTTATCCAGAGCGACTTACACAACTTTTTACATAGCATTTTTACATTGTATCCATTTATACAGCTGGATATATACTGAAGCAATTTCGGTTAAGTACTTTGCTCAAGGGTACAACGGCAGTGTCCTACCCGGGAATCGAACCTGCGACCTTTCGGTTACAAGCCCAGTTCCTTACCCACTGTGCTACACTCCGTTCCACAAAATAGAACCATATTTTTAATATGTACATTTTTATTTAGCATTTTTCATGTATATGTACATGAAAGATGTTAAATAAAAATGTACATATTTTAAAATATGATTACATTTGATTAAAATGAGTCCTGTAAATGTTGGCACCAAAAGTATCCCTCATTATGAGGCAAGAGCTCAGAATCATCTGAGGAGTATGGTGAATGCCACCTGCAGGCCAGATCGTGTATCTCACCCAGTGGTTGACAAAGTTTCTAACGAGCACGGCGGGAGCGAATGATCTGGCGGGATTCATTCCGGCTCCAGTGTAGTACATCTGAAACACAGAGGTAAGTTCTTAGGACCAGTTGCCAAGTTTTGGCAGGAAACAAGATTAATTCATTAATAATGGCAAGGCTGAAACCCCACAATTATAAAATCTAACAAATGCAGAATTCATTAAATTTACTGTAAACATCTTCAGAAATACACCATTTTAATGAAAAAATTTACTTCAATGAGAATTATTAGATCCGAGACATACAGAGAATGACTTGTAAATACTGATCTTAGACACCAATTAAATTCTCGCAATTTAGATATCCTTAAATATTATCATTGATAAACTTTGGAGCTTAATAAAATAGAAAAAACTTTCAGTAGTTCACAGCATGAGACTTTAGCTTCATAATTCTGTCTGTTCTGGCTATGCCAAATTTGAATTGCCCTTCTTACATATTTAATATATTATTCATTTGTAAAGATGAATATTCACTGAAAAGCCTTCAGATTTAGTACACAATAGAAGTAGATTTAGTACATAAAATGTGCTGTCATTTAGTATGAAAAAGATAAGTCACAAAGCTCTAAAGTAGAGAGTTCAGTGGTTCTCTGATTTAAACACTTGGGACAGTCTTTTGACAGGTTCATGTGAGTCACATTAGCAGAGCATGACATTGCATCCAGTTATTGAAGTCTCACGCTTCCATCAATGCCCCCAATCGCGCCCCTGCCCTCTCCTCCCCTCCTCACCCCAAGCAGGTGACCCAGCATGACGGAGAACCCGATGGAGAGGGCGGCGGAGCCCATGCGCCCGTTGCGCCTCTCATCCGTCACGGCGAAGATGCAGACGACGAGCTGCAGGGTGAGGAAGATCTCCATGGTGGTGGCCATTCCCTGGCTGATCCCAGGCTGCACCTGTTGGGGGGGGCTCTGTGAGTGCTAATCTGAAACATCGCTCCCTAATCATGATCTGCAATGTACCAGACAGGCAGGGTACTCCTACCCCCCTCCCATTCAACAGCAAGGCCCTTCTTTCTGTCCCACACCTCCCTGGGGCAGACCTCCAAATGCATTCCAACTACACAACATTCAACTACAGAAACAACATTCCAACTACACTTATATGCAAAAATAGACCTAAATAAACAGACAGCAAACAAAGTAGCCAAAGTAACAGATTAAAGAGCAGTATTCTTTTTTTGGCCTCGGAGATGCTGTTACGGAAAGATCTGTGAGATTTTCTCACAAAGACACAGACACTAAAAACAGGTTTGCTCCTCAGCCAGCACAGGTCATGAAGCTGAGCCACATCAAACCACCTGCACACACGCAGCGGACTACTCCTGACCAATCGCGGTCTCCTAGAGGAAGGTCAGCGTCTGGACAAAGAGAGTGAAATGCACCCTGCCGCTTTGTCTGAAGTTTAGCGCATGTGCATGTACAGTGCAGCCCAAAATCGGTCCGGTCGAATGTCCCTTTGCTCCTTTCCTCTCCGTGAGGTCTGTGGCTAGGGCTTTGTCATCAGATATGGAATAAACCACAATGTGACTGCATGCTGTGCCTTTTACATTACAGGCATTTAGCAGATGCTCTTATCCAGAGTGGCTTACACAACTTTTACCTAGAACATCTTTCCCTCAAGTTCTCTATGTATTTCTTGCCTGTGATGAGTGCAGATTACAATTTTTTGAAACTATGAATTTGTACTCGTTGATTGAGAATTATCCAGCATTGTGTTTGAACTGTTGAAAAAATTATATTTTAAAAAATAAATAAATAAAAAGTTTTGACAGATTTAGTTTAAAGTTGACTGATGAAGAGGAGGTGATCTGTGTGTGTGTATGTATGTGTGTGTGTGTGTGTGTGTGGAGAGCTTGATGTGCAGAATGGAAGCATTCAGGCGAATGCACAATGGTTAGAGACAGCCAGCCAAAAGATTGACAGAGCAGATAATTTTGAGAAATGACTGAAAATACAGTGTATTTTGGCCTTTTCCATGCTTTCTTCTCAAAGCTTTTTGGCTGCATTTTCGTTAATGACTGTTACACTAGAGAGCGTACGGAACTCAAGGAACTTTCGAGATTAGCAGTTCAGTATTTATCCTAAAAAGGGATAAAAACTGATCCTCTCACACTCCCTCGTGGGAGGGGGGAGTCAGCCCATACCGTATTAAGGCCCATGGTTCCCCGCATGTTGTTCGGCGTGACCCCGTAGAGCACAGCGGCCCCGGCCAGGGCGCCCAGCATCTGCGCCGCGATGTAGAAGACGGCGCGGAACAGGGACATCTGCGAGCCGATCAGGTAGGCGAAGGTGACGGCCGGGTTGATGTGGCCGCCGCTGATGTGGCCTATGGACTGGATGAGCGTGGCGGCCGCCAGCCCGAAGCAGAAGGCCACGTACAGGACGTTGTGAGGGGCGGTCGTCCAGCGGAGGGCCGCGCCCATCCCGAAGAACACGAAGAACATGGTGCCGTAGAACTCGGCGAAGACCGCCCGCCAAAACAGCATGGACCGGAACTCCCACATGGTGATCGGACAATCGGACACTCCTCAGCAGGGGGGTGGGAGGGGTGAAAAAGGGCAACCAAAGAGAGAGAAGAAAGGACCCTCTTTGAACTCTAAAAGGGAACTAACTGAACAAATATAAGATTTCCCTTTAGAGTCTCTTGGCACACTTCACAAAGTTCACTGATTTTAGAAATAAACAAGTGACAAAAGAGAGAACGAACTATGAAGAAAGCGTTAAAAAAATGATTTTAAAAGTTCACAACTTCTTGAGATCTAAGCTAAGGCCAAGCCTCTGCAGGCACAGTCTGACGTGTTGCTAAGCGACAGCTTTTAGTTTCTTCCGCCACATCTGCTGCTGGAGGCCGCTGGCGTTTGTCATAGAGACGCTGCTTTTCGTCAGGAGGACCAATGATGCATCTATGCGAGAGTGAGGATGATTTGGATCAGCACAGAAACAGGGAGAGACGGAGGTCGAGCATGTCCTGCAGACATCGGGTCGCTCTGAGCGTGTGAAGAGGAGCGCTGGGGGGATTTATAGCTCCCTGGGGCCATGGTGACGGAATAATCCCCAGGCGGGAGGGGCACGGGGCACGGGGGGGTGGGGGGTTTGGGGGTGGGGGTGGGAGGGCACACAGGACCATTTAAAAAAACAAAAAAACTTAACCCCTTTTTCACCATCACTCTGGTCCCCACACAGTCAAACAAACTGCGCCTGTCTCCCTGTGTGCCATCCCCAACACTTCCCTCCATACTGAAATCAAGGACACCAACAGAGAGGCAATGTTGGTGCAGTGGTCAGTTCTACCATGCCACAAACTTCAATCCCCAAATAATAAAAGACAGTGAAACATCTCAATATGTCACTATGTTTCAGTACTAAAAACTTGCCGTCAGCCGTAATTGAATGCTTTGCATTGGCAAGTGGAGATTAAGCAGAGCACAGATACTGCTGGAGGACAAGGACTGCCATTGGGTCTGTCTGGAGTAACTCACCGGGGCTGCTAAACTAAAAGAGCTCATTTATGGTCTCTATCTAGAAGGTTTGATTGAAGGAGCTGTGTGATGCGTGTGTAATGCGTGTGGGGAGAGCGCACTGAATCGTCCAGCAGCTGAGAGCTAAGACCAGGTTACTGATGGGTCGGAGCACTGGGGACAGGGGGGAGTGAGCGCGTTCTGTGGGCACGACGGCCGGTCCGAGCCCAGTGTGTGGCCCGGCCTTCTCCCACACAGCAGTAGCGTGCGGCGCCGGCGTCCGCGCGGAGCGCTCGCCCTGCCACATTTCACCCGCCCGTCGATAAGCGCTGACATGCAGGAACCGCCCAACAATAGCCTCAGGAAACCGTCGTGGGCAAGAGGCCCCCAAACGGAAGAGCCTAGAGCCAACAACCTGCCAGCGTTCAGCCCCAAAAACACCTGATCCTGGCAAATCCATTGTTTCCAGCGGCCATGCATGTGCCCCCAGGAATTCAGTTTTTATATTAGAAACATGCTGAGTACACAGTCTTAACACTTTCAAACAGAAAGTGAAAGTGTAAATGTTGTAAAAATACTTTTTTGCTCTAACAATGTTTTTCCTTGATAAACAAAGTTTAACAATAATAAAAAAAAATAGTTAAAAGCGAAAGTATAGGGACAGTGACAGAATTTTTGTTGTTTTGACTCTGAACTCCAGCACATTAGATTTGAAATAAAACAATGCATATGAGGATAAAATGCAGACTGTCAGCTTTAATTTTTGGGTATTTACTTCCATATTGGGTGATTCATGCAGGAATTATAGCCCTTTGTATACACAGTCCCCCATTTTAGTGGAGCAATAGTAATTGGGCAATTGGCTGCTCAGCTTTTTCTCATGCAGCTGTATGCCTTTGCATCATTAATTATTGTGCAAGAAAGCTAAGAAAGGTCTAGAGTTAATTCTGCATTTGTGTGGAATCTGCATTTGAAGTCTCAACATGAGGGCCAAATAAGTGTCAGAAGCTGCCAAACTAAAATAAATGGATCAGAGACATAGCCAAAACATTGGATTTGGCAAAATCATGTTTTATACAAACCCCTCAGAGGGTTCACCACAAGATTCAAACTACTGACAAGCCTCCAGAACAGAACAGTCAGGTTAGAGTTTGCTAAAAAAAAAAAAAAGAGTTGATTTTTGAAAACCATAGAATTCTGGAACAAAGCCTCATGGACAGATGAGACTAGAATTAAGCTACACCACAGTGATGGAAAGAGGAAACTGTAGAGAAAAAAGGAACCACTCATTACCCAGAGTCTTTGTACACACGTTTAACCAAGGGGAGGTACAAACTTTTTAAAAACTCAGCAATGTTTATACATTTATTAATTTTTTATGTATTTAGTTTTTTTGCATATTTTTGTTGCCCACTTTTATTCTCCAAATTTTGGAAATGCACCAAGCCTGCCCATCTCCCAGGTCAGTTGAGAATACCTCCAGAGACCGTTTGGTTGCAGCAATGAGCTTCGGTATATAAAAATGACAGGGCATTTCAGATTGAGGAGAACAGAAAAAGGGAGAATTTTTTTTTCTAAAAAAACGGAGAGAGGACAGGCCCACTTCCGTTTGTATTTCCGTTTTATTCAGATGAGGAGAGCACATGGAAAGCAGGATATAGAGGAGGGATGATAGAATGTGCCAGGGATCACTCCCCCACCCACTCTGGAGCTGTCATATATGACTCAAAAATCAGCCACACTATGAGCTGAGCCAAACGTCTCCACCTACAAAAAAAAAAACATCTGTCGAATTTGCATGTCTTAAAAATCTATCAGGAGACGTAATATACAAAAAATGTACATCATTTATGGGTTATAAGCCTTTCAAACAGAGGACAAACTTGCATCTTGATGACAGACAGGAGGGCTGCAACTGTTCAACACAATTGTCTTTCTTTTCTCTTTTCACAAACTGCCATTTTATCCACCAGCTTTAACCTGTTCCAAGTTTAACTTCCATTTTACCCACAGAATTTTATATTTAAATATATGTATAATTTCTCTGCCACAACTATGGCTTCTTCAAGGTAAAATATAATCTCGCTGTTAAACTGGAGCAAGTGGACAGAAGTAGGAGTCACAATAAGAATAAGATTACCAGAAAATAAAGATCTTTGAGACATTAAGTCCTCCTGCCCTGGTGTAATGATGGCTTGCATGTCTCCTGCAAAAGCAGCTGAAGGGAATATCAAGTAAATTGGCCCATCTCAAAGGTCCCCAATAAACTCTGATAGAGCACCAAGCATAGTCTTTCTAGCGCCCCCTGCAGCAGCACTGCAATATGTCACCTTAAGAATTCTGCCCATGTTCAGTTCAACTGTATGGCAGAGGCATTCAGAAGACATCACCTGTGAGACCCTCTATGTCTAGTGCATAAAAATACAATATATTTTGTGAAGAAATTAATTAAATGATGGGGGTATCCTGCCCTGGCTTGGTCTCGTACTATAACTGATTTGGGGTGAAACAGGATAGCACAAACCTAAAAGGGGATTTGTCTGTACCCATGTCCCACTGGAAACGTGTCATGATCAGTACATAATCCTGCATCTGTATCATTCGATTAGCATTCGGATTGTGACATTTTGATCCTCGTGATCAAGTGTACAACTCCATCCCCCCACCTCAACCCACTCACAGTCGGGCCAACCTTTGGAACCATTTAGGAAGTTGTGACCGTTTAAACACAGGAGCTGTTCTGGGTGCTGCCTGGGCGGTAGGCACAGAACTGATTAGTCCGAGTTTCGCTTTGTTTGGGTGGACAGAGCTGGTAAAGCCCTGGAAAATCCCTGTTTGGAGAAGCGGGGGGGGGGGGGCATCGCACTGAACGAAGTGGGGACAGCATGTTTGGGGAGGAGGGGGAGGAGGGAGAGGAAATGCTGAAAGAATATTGCTGCGCCCGCAGCCCTCTTGTCAATACAAAATGCTGGCGGCAGAATTCTTTGTGAATGTGAGCGTTTGCATGAGTATGTGTTTAAGTGTATGTGTGTATCTGTGTGAGTGTGAGTGTGTGAGAGCGGAAAGAGGGGGGGAGTTCCAGTGAGAAAGAGGGACTGCAATGGAGGAAGAAGGAAGGAGAGTGAAACACCAGAAGAGAGGAGAATCCAATCCTTATCAGTAGAAATAAACTGCAGGGTTAAAGATCAATACTCATCTCCATAAAACCAGGAGTGCATGAGAACAGACAGGTAGGCAGGTACAGTGTGATATCAGAACAGACAGGTAGGCAGGTACAGTGTGACATCAGAACAGACAGGTAGGCAGGTACAGTGTGATATCAGAATAGACAGGTAGGCAGGTACAGTGTGACATCAGAACAGACAGGTAGGCAGGCACAGTGTGATATCAGAATAGATAGGTAGGCAGGTACAGTGTGACATCAGAACAGACAGGTAGGCAGGCACAGTGTGATATAAAAACAGACAGGTAGGCAGGTATGGTGTGATATCAGAATAGACGGTTATGCAGGAAGTGTGATATCAGAACAGACAGTAGACGGGTAGGGTGCAATATGAACAAATTTGCAGTTGTGTTATTTAGATTCTGTCACTTATTGTTATTGAGCATTTAATATTGGATCACTGTGTGAGCTGACTAATTATGTTCTGTTTCATGGACAATAGCTGACGGCTTGAATTCAGCACGCACACACGCACGCACGCACGTACGCACGCATGCACACACACGCACACTCACACACACACACAGGTCTTACAGTCATGGCTCTTACTCTTGCCCTTGCCCTTGCCCATTTAATTTGCAGAGGATATTGTACTTGCAGTGGTGGTACAGGTCTACAATGATAGCCTCTAAAATTAGTGGAGAAAAGGAATAAAGTTGGGGGTAAAAAGCTGCTTTGTTGCTTCGTCACTTTGTCAAACTATCATTAACCCACGAAAGCATTAGCTTAGGGAAGCGTTTATTTGGAGAATTATTTAACCCTCCTGTTCTGTTCATTTTTTAGGTACAGCAAAAATGTTCCCGGGTGATATAAACATACAGGGGGGGTTTGCAAATACATGAAATGAACCATTTTCATTTAGAATGTTGATTACACTAATTAAGGCCAGTAGAAGAAGTTTCATACTGAAAAAATAATTTTAAGTATTTTTCCTAGATTTTCAAACTTTAAAAAGGGTCAATTTGACCCGCAACATAACAGGAGGGTTAAGGATTATTTAGGTTTACAGCATGAAAAATGACCCCTAAATGTTTTCAGCCAGTGGGAGATGAGGTCACAACAGAATATGACAAGGTTATGGAGGATCATGGATAGTGTTTCCCAGTATCCACAGACAGGTGCAGTTATTACAGTTTGGGGGTTAGGCGCAGCTGGTTATTTATGACAGTTTGGGTTCTTCCTGTGTCCCCTGCGGGGCCAGGCCTAGGCTCGCCTTTCGAAGAGGCGCCCAGATTTCCATCATGTTTGCTTCTGGTCAAAGCAACAATTAATTTCTGGCCCGGTTACACATAACTCAGGGGTGTGGTGAAGTTGTTACTGGGACCTGACTGGGAAAGGATGAAGACAAAATAATGTTTTGTCTCCCCTGATAATTGGGGTTCAGCCAATGTTATGTGCTTTCATGTCCAAATTCTAAACTTTTAACTAGCCCTAACTTTAACAATAAGAAATTATTCTCATCAACTGTTTCACCCTCATCCTCTTCTGAAGGACAGTCACACTAGAGCTACCACTGAAACAGGTGCATCCTGGGTATAGCTCTGGACAGCTACACTAGCCTCACCACTAAAAACATGCAACTGGCAAAACGGTGGCTAAGAAGCTGGCCACCTCATTGTTTGAGACATAACAGCTTGAGGCCTGTGTAAGCTCTTATGAGGGGTATTCCTAAGCAGAGGGCAATAGTTTTACTGCATTACCCATGATCAGTTCTTATTCTTTTGCTTTCTTTTATAAATGTGCTGCCCAGAGCATTACATTACATTACATTTCATTTATTTGGCAGACGCTTTCCAAAGCGACATACAAAAAGTGCATTTCATGGTCATAGGCAACTACTAAACACAGGTTCAATAAGATACAATACTTATTTTGTACAGCTATTTCTAGCCAAGAACACAGTTTATGTTTGAATATAGCCACCGAGCAGCCAACCCATAACCATTTTTAAAGTCAATGCATTGTAATTCATGCATGATTTGTTGCATTATGATTAAAATGTGATAACTCAGTCCACCATGCAAGTGGTGCTGTTGCACAGACACCTCAGTGGGCGCTGACAGCCAGGCATGGCTGGGCTCCAGCAGGTCTGCCCAGGGTTCCACGGGAACATGAAGGGGCCTCCACCCTCACAGCGAAGAGCGCAAGGGACTGAGGCCGAGGCCCGGTGAAGGACTGCGCCGTGGTGCTATGGGCCCGGCTGAGCCTAGGCCAGACTGGCCCTGCATTGTGGGTGTCAGTTGGGGGGCGGGGTATAAAGCCTACCCCCCAGGCCCCCTCCACTGGCCCCAGCACCTGTAAGCCCTGTTTTGTGGGGCTAAGCCCTTTGTGGAGTGGAGGGAGGGTTCTAAAATCCTGCTGGCGTGGGGACTTTTCTATGCCCTATTCTCAGAGTGCTGACCTCGACAGAGCCAGCCCCCTCCACACCCCAACATCCCACCCCGTAAACACCAGCCCCGAAACTGCCAGTGCTGGAAAGCTGCAGAGATCTCAGATTCCTGGAGAACAAACTAACTCTCTAAATACCCCCTCCTTCACCTCTTCCTCTACCCTATTCCCTTCAGACCACCGCCTGCTCCCTAAGCAACCACCCCCCCACCCCCTCCACACCCCAACATCCCACCAACAAGAAGCATGCGAAGCTGCAGTCTCAGTGAGAACAACTCTCTACCCTCCCCTCTCTCCATTCTTCAACCGCTGCTCGCAACACCCCCCCCATGAGCAGCACCAGTCTCACAGCCTGCCTAGAGGGCATGGGGTTTGGTTAAGTGCAGGTCAATGCTGTAGATTTACAATGACTAGCCGATGAACCATACTCAGTATTTACAAATTCCTGGGTGATTTTATGGCAAGGAAACTGATAACTGCTCGGCACTGATTTAAAAAACAGACTCATAACTGCTCGGCGGTCATTTAAAAAACAGACTCGTGCTACATGCCTTGATACAGGCATACACTGAGGATGGCTTGGCTTTTTGTTCCCATGCTACAAATACATTCTGAATGTCGACTTACCGCCAGTTCATTTATACAGATGGCTTCCTCCATCTGTCCAGTCTCCGGGGGCAATGGGACCACTTCACCACACCGGCTGAAAATACATCTTATGATGAGGTTTGGGTGCCCCCTAGTGGCCTGCAAGTCTCATCCCCACAGTGCGACGGCAAGCTTCTGCTGAACGCTGCCAACGTCAAAGCCATGGCTGCGTCTGTCTCTCAGCAACGTTGTTGAGTGACGTCACAAGTCCTATTGCACTTGCTCACCTCAAGCCCTTGTCCAGTCGTGGACTTGAATTCCCTGAAAATACATCGTTTAAATCAGCAAGTCCATAATCTGCGAGTCGAGAGGGCTGTGTGTGGGATTGGGCTACCGCAGACTGGAAATGCACTTTGCCTGAACCCAGACTTCATCCCTAAATGCTAATTTCCGACAGATTACACTTCCCTTATCACAGAATAAAACCTCCACAAAACTCAGGGAAAGTGGGAAATAGTCCTTATTAGGTGTGCAAATAGCCTGTGAGCACTGAAGTCAGGATCTCAGGGAATCCAACCATAACCTTTCCCTGTGTTGTTCTTGCCCGCCCCCATACACAGGCATCTAAGGTTGAGGTTGAGGAATAAACAGGCTGACACAGATTATACCTCTACTAGATGTGGCTTTATTCAACTCAACAGTACATTGTACAAATGCACACGTGTAACATCACATCAGTACAACATGTTCCTTAATGCCTCCTCTTAGAAATGATAGCTTGGTCCTAAAAATATAGAAAGGAATAAATTTAAAGTCACAGAAAACTGTACATTATTAAAAATTATTCACTAAACACCACATTTTGGTTATAGAAAAAGTATCCAGCGCCCCCTTTCTATGACGAAGGGAACGAGTTAATATGCATTTCCTGTTAACCGATTTGATTCTCTTGTTGAAATGAGTCTCATTGCTCACATTGTGTACTCAGCGCCATGTGTTGTCTGGAGGACAGAAACGGTTTCAACAAAAACAACACACAAAAGCCAAGAGGGGTGCGAGCAGGGCAGGCCAACGGGACCACACAAGGTGATGGGGCCCTGTACCTCCCAGAACCCCCTGACCTCCAGGAGACCCCCGCAGTGGCCGGTTCTGCCGGGCCCTCTCTACGCTGCTGATGGTGAAAGAGTAAGGCTGCAACAACCCTAACTCAGCAACCGTGCCGTCAACCACCAAAGGACTGGGAATGAGACTGGCTGGAATAGGTGGGGGGAGGATCCCTCGCCCACATCACTTGTGTGGAAAGGGAACATCTGCGCACTCACTCCCCCGCCCCCTCCCTCCCAGAGCACACGTCCAGCTCATGACACATCTCCAGCTCATATCCTGTCAGATTTAAAAAGCATCTTAATCCGTTTCCCTCAGTTTTTTGCCTTAATAAGCACCTTATGCCTTCTTCGCAAGCACTGATGCCGCTGATAACATGTACTTGTTTCAAGTACGGTTGTGTGTGTGGTTTCAGAGGATGAGAGTTCTGTCTGTGGTTTCAGAGGATGAGAGTTCTGTCTGTGGTTTGGGAGGATGAGAGTTCTGTCTGTGTTGGAGGTGAGTTCGTCGTGGTTCAGAGATAAGTTCTGTCTGTGGTTTCAGAGGATGAGAGTTGTCTGTGGTTTGGGAGGTGGTGTTCTGTCTGTGTTGGAGGATGAGAGTTCTGTCTGTGGTTTGGGAGGATGAGAGTTCTGTCTGTGGTTTGGGAGGATGAGAGTCTGTCTGTGGTTTGGGAGGATGAGAGTTCTGTCTGTGGTTTGGAGGATGAGAGTTCTGTCTGTGGTTTGGGAGGATGAGAGTTCTGTCTGTGGTTTGGGAGGATGAGGGTTCTGTCTGTGGTTTCAGAGGATGAGAGTTCTGTCTGTGGTTTCAGAGGATGAGAGTTCTGTCTGTGGTTTGGGAGGATGAGAGTTCTGTCTGTGGTTTGGGAGGATGAGAGTTCTGTCTGTGGTTTGGGAGGATGAGAGTTCTGTCTGTGGTTTGGGAGGATGAGAGTTCTGTCTGTGGTTTGGGAGGATGAGAGTTCTGTCTGTGGTTTGGGAGGATGAGAGTTCTGTCTGTGGTTTCAGAGGATGAGAGTTCTGTCTGTGGTTTGGGAGGATGAGTTCTGTCTGTGGTTTGGGAGGATGAGAGTTCTGTCTGTGGTTTGGGACATGGGGGGAGAGGGGTGGTACAGCAGATCTGCATTAAACACACAAGGATCGGGAACATTTAGCTATTTTAACACTTAAAAAAAGATTGCAGCCATGAACGCCACAAAGAAGCATGACCAACAAACAGCTCTGTCCCAGACGCACCTCGCCTTTAAATGACATCATTTACGGGCGAAGCAGACAGCCTTATCAGACGAGCTTCAGCTCAAGCGTTTACCCATTTACACAGCTGGGTATTCACTGGAAGGGGTCTGGTCAGGTACCTTTAGCGCAAGGGTACAACAGCAGTGCCCTGCCTGGACTCGAACCTGCAACATTCAGGTCCGGCAAAGGAAAAGAGGATTCCCCACTGAACTGCCCCGCTCTAGTATATTGCTTTAATATAAACCAGGCGTTGAAACGGATGGGGGGGGGGGGGGGTGAGGACGCAGGGAGGGGGAACCCCAGGCCGGATCAGTGGATGAGCCCTGCTGCTAAGTTGGGACAGTCTTGCACATCAAGCAGCATCAGGACACAGGGAAGCCATTGTGCCTGACTACGTCAGGCAGTTTGGGGGGAAAAAAAGATAAAAGTATTTCCTATCAATGTGTTTACTGGCCATTTCATGAATTTCTTAGATCTCTAATATGTGGTCTGTACACACGCACTACATCCTATTGCTATTAAATAGTCCAGGCTATTTCCTTACATTTATATATATATATGTATACACATATATATATATATATATATATATATATATATATACCATAAAAAGTAACGAGAGAAAACAAAGTGCCTCTGTCCAGGAGACCACTACAAGCCCCGAACGCAGGGCGAAGACAGCGTTAAGGAGAAACACTTTGCGCCGTGCGGCGGCGCCCTCGAGTGTGTGTGACGTGGCATTGCTGTGAACTCGGCGTTCAGAGGAACATCCCCCCCCCGCCGTCAGGCTTGTCCAGCCCAGAGCGTGAGAAACAGACTGCCCCCATTCCTCACCCCCCACCTCGCCCCCACCCCCACCCACGCACAACCGCTGGGAGAGGGGGATGTAGAAACAGGAAGGAGGGTCTGTGTGTGTGTGTGTGTGTGTGTGTGTGTGTGTGTGTGAGAGAGAGAGAGAGAGACTCTCTCAATACAGCGGAGCGTGGAAGTGTTTTTGTGAGCCCAGCAAAACGCAGCTGGTTTGGAAACACCACAAAAGAAATCAATATAAATATACATTTGTACACAGGGGGGCGCCGTGAAGCCCTGGGGGACCACGCGCAGCAGTTTTAGTAGCAACAGGAAATGTCTGGAGGGGGCGGGGCCGCTAGTCCCCGGGCCCCGCCCCCCTCGCGCACCCGCACGCCCCTATTGGTCCTTGTCCTGGTAGAACTCCGCCCAGCGGCTCTGGAAGAAGCGCCTCATGGCGTGTCCGGCCAGGCCCACCTCCGACGTGTCCTCGTTAAACAGCTGGCAGTTATCAAACACCAGCTGGGCGTCGGCCGCAAACTCCTCACAGCTGCAGTAGCTGCCAGAGAACACACACGGGTGAGCGAGAACGGGGACGGACACAGGGGGGAGAGAGGGGAGAGACGGGACAGAGAGGAGAGAGAGACAGGGGGGAGAGAGGGGAGAGGGAGACAGGTGGGAGAGAGGGAGACGAAGAGAGGGAAGGGAGACAGGGGGGACGACAGAGAGGGAGAGGAGACAGGGGGAGAGAGGGGAGAGACGGGACAGAGAGGAGAGAGAGACAGGGAGAGAGGGGAGAGACGGGACAGAGGGGAGAGAGACAGGACAGAGAGAGGGGAGAGGAGAGGGGAGAGAGAGGGGAGGAGACGGGGAAGAGAGAGGAGAGGGAGACGAGACAGGAGAGAGAGGAGAGAGAGACAGGTGAAAGAGAGGACAGAGACAGGGGAGAGAGGGAGCGCTCCTTACCCGCCCTGTAGGAGGCGCTCCCGCATGGTGAGGAAGTCCATGGGGTGTTTGATGATGCGGCGATACCCGGGCACCAGCCGCGGGTTCACAGGCTCCAGGAAGGGCCAGGCGTCCGCGTGAGCCTCCATCTCCATCAGGATGATCCTAGAGAGAGAGAGAGAGAAAGAGAGAGAGAGAGACACAGAGATACAGAGAGAGAGAGAGATAAAGAGAAAGATTTTTTAATGTGCATCATAATTACATCAACATTTAAAAAAACAGGACATTCAATTTGAAACGGTTTAACAGGACCTGTTGCAAGGGAATATAGCTGAAAAGGCCTGCACATGGGCCATGTACCAAGTGTGCAAAACACATGCAAGCACATACACCCACACAGACACGCACACACACACACACATACACCCACACAGACACGCACGCACGCACACACACACATACACCCACACAGACACGCACGCACACACACACACACCCACACAGACACGCACGCGCACACACACACAGCGAGGTAAGACACGGTGCATGCTGCAGGACTCACTCGCAGAAGGTGAGGTCCGGCTGGTTGCGGGTGACCATGCGCCGGCGTTTGGATGGCGAGCAGGCGGAGCTGGCGCCCTCCCCTGAGAAGCGGGCGTGGGAGGGGGCGGAGCCGTCCCTCTGGCGCGTGGCCATGCCCCGGTCCCTGCGGGGGCTGGGGTCCTCGTCCGAGCTCCCCGAGCCGTAGCCCTCCACCAGCCTCTTCTGCATGCAGGACTTCCGTTTGGGGGTGCGGCGCGGCCGCTGGGAGTCCCCGTTCTCCTGGGGGGGGGCAGGGCCAGCAGAGACAGAGTCATTTCTGCCCTTCAATCACAGCTCAGGAGCCATTGATGGGGCCAATTTTCCAAGAATCACAACAAGAAATGAATTTATCATTATAATAACTGAGCTTGTCAGGAGGAAATACAAAAACATACAACAATTAGAGATTTAACAACTGCGGGTGCAGGAATGAGGCCGCAAACACAATAACACAGACGTTTGCTTCAGCCTTAATTTAAAATGACTAAACCAAATAAACAGCAATTTACATCGCGGCTGTTTTTGTCGAGAGGAGAATAAGGGTGCACAGAAGGAGGAGGCTGACACATTTCCTCACTGACAAAAACCCCCGATAATCACAGAGTCACCAAAACGCCCCGCCCCTCGTGTCACAGCCCCGCCCCTCTGCATCTGAGCCCAAATCCCCTGCATCTCAGCCCCGCCCCTCTGCATCTGAGCCCAAATCCCCTGCATCTCAGCCCCGCCCCTCTGCATCTGAGCCCAACCCCCCTGCATCTCAGCCCCGCCCCTCTGCATCTGAGCCCAACCCCCAGCATCTCAGCCCCGCCCCTCGTGTCACAGCCCCGCCCCCTCGTGTCACGCCCCTCTGGATCTCAGCCCCTCCCCTCGCCTCGCAGCCCCGCCCCCTCGTGTCACAGCCCCGCCCCCCGCCTCGCGGCCCCGCCTCACCTTGGGCGCGCACACGGGGCAGAACCAGTCCCCCTCGGGGATCTGGGAGATCTTGGGGCGCAGGCAGTACATGTGGCAGCCGCGGTCGCAGCCGTCACACAGGAGGAGGTACTCGTCGTTGTCGCCTTTCCGGCACACCAGGCAGGTCTGCGCGGGCACCACAGAGCGGCGTTACCCTCCGCGCATCACGCATCACGCACACGCCCCCCGCAACACGCCAGCACCAATGAGAGGCCAGGGAGCCGCGCGGGCCGTGAGCTAAACAAGGCATGACACCCTTAGCTGAGGCCAG
Source organism: Anguilla rostrata (assembly GCF_018555375.3). Taxonomy (NCBI): domain Eukaryota; kingdom Metazoa; phylum Chordata; class Actinopteri; order Anguilliformes; family Anguillidae; genus Anguilla; species Anguilla rostrata. Next base: position 25,355,547 of record NC_057943.1, on the reverse strand, counting down.
AGAGGCCTGGCGTTCTGCGGATGTTTCTCTGGGGTCTTTTGCGACATCCTGGATGAGCTGTTTCTGTACCCTTGGCTGATGAAGTGCTGGGAGGATTCACCCCCTGTTCCATTTGGCTCTCACTGTGGTTTGGAGGTAATGGCTCTCACTGTGGTTTGGAGGTAATGACTCTCACTGTGGTTTGGAGGTAATGACTCTCACTGTGGTTTGGAGGTAATGACTCTCACTGTGGTTTGGAGGTAATGACTCTCACTGTGGTTTGGAGGTAATGACTCTCACTGTGGTTTGGAGGTAATGACTCTCACTGTGGTTTGGAGGTAATGACTCTCACTGTGGTTTGGAGGTAATGACTCTCACTGTGGTTTGGAGGTAATGACTCTCACTGTGGTTTGGAGGTAATGACTCTCACTGTGGTTTGGGGGTAATGGCTTTGAAACCCTTTCCAGACTTTCCACACATATTTCATCAACTTCCTTTCTCATCTCCACTGGAATTTCCATAGCATAGTGTGTAGTGACTACTTCACTCTCATTGTGAGGGTCAATATGAGGTCAGATTCAAAGGTGCTGGCTGTAATCAGGTCTGTCTGTGTTCAATCAGCTGAAACTAAATATGGTTAATTGGTTGATACAGCAACTAAGGGTGCTTTGGCGTTTACTCCATCTCCCTTTGGCCAATTTGACATTTTGCCTAAAGACCAAAAATCATTCAGTGTTGACAAATATGCAATAATAGAGAAAATCAGGAAGGGGGCAAATACTCTCACACAGCACTGTACGCTAATAAACAGAAGCACAGAGGGAAGGAGAGAGGAGAAAGACAGCAATGAAAGAGAAGCAGGAGGAGGGAGGAGAGGTGAAGGAGGGAGGAGGAGGGCAGGTACCACTCGGATGACGGATCTCTCCCAGGCGACGGAGCGCTCCAGCTGGAGGAGGCACAGGGAGAGCTGGGAGGAGCTGCGGCAGCGATCCAGCGCCTGCCTCCACAGCCGCAGCCGAGGAGTGATCTCGCTCTCCACACTGCAGGAGCGAGGGAGGGACGACACATTCACAGATCTGTAACCACTTAGGTCTATATTCAAACCACACAAATGCATACAATACATTAACGGCGCAACCTTTGCGGGTCCTGAAGTATTTAAGAAACACGCACACACGCACGAGCGCACACACACACACACACACACACACACGCGCGCACGCACCTCTCCACCTCGGCGGGCGGCTGGTCCCCGGGGGGCGGGGTGAGGGGGGCGAGGCGCACCACCTCGGCCAGGTTCCAGAGCGGCTCCTTCAGGTAGCGGCGCTCGATGCTGCACTCCAGCGCCGCCAGCCGCAGCACCGCCAGGTCCAGCGGGTTGTTCTGCAGCCGCAGGAAGCCGGACCACTCCCGCTTCGTCTTCACGATCCAGTCGTCCTGCGCCTCCACCGCGTGCTGGTGGTACTCCAGGTCCGTCCGGGTGGAGTCGGGCTCGGGCAGGCTGAAGCCCTGTGTAAAGAGGAGGGGCGCCTTCTGAGACGAAGCCATTACCCAACTTGCGTTGGCCTGCACTCCAATCGCTGCACTGACCTGTGACCTCAGGAAGTTGCTCCTTAAAGCGTGGTTACGTTTCCATAGTTACTTGAATGCATTCAGCCGCAAGCTCTGCTGCCCTTGACTCTCTCTCTTACACTTACACCCCCAGCGTTACATCAGACGTGCAGGCACACACTGCGTGAGTGATACGCTGCCCTTGACTCTCTCTCTTACACTTACACCCCCAGCGTTACATCAGACGTGCAGGCACACACTGCGTGAGTAATACGCTGCCCTTGACTCTCTCTCTTACACTTACACACCCAGCGTTACATCAGACGTGCAGGCACACACTGCGTGAGTAATACGCTGCCCTTGACTCTCTCTCTTACACTTACACACCCAGCGTTACATCAGACGTGCAGGCACACACTGCGTGAGTGATACGCTGCCCTTGACTCTCTCTCTTACACTTACACACCCAGCGTTACATCAGACGTGCAGGCACACACTGCGTGAGTAATACGCTGCCCTTGACTCTCTCTCTTACACTTACACACCCAGCGTTACATCAGACGTGCAGGCACACACTGCGTGAGTAATACGCTGCCCTTGACTCTCTCTCTTACACTTACACACCCAGCGTTACATCAGACGTGCAGGCACACACTGCGTGAGTGATACGCTGCCCTTGACTCTCTCTCTTACACTTACACACCCGCGTTACATCAGACGTGCAGGCACACACTGCGTGAGTGATACGCTGCCCTGACTCTCTCTCTTACACTTACACCCCCAGCGTTACATCAGACGTGCAGGCACACACTGCGTGAGTGATACGCTGCCCTTGACTCTCTCTCTACACTTACACCCCAGCGTTACATCAGACGTGCAGGCACACACTGCGTGAGTGATACGCTGCCCTTGACTCTCTCTCTTACACTTACACACCCAGCGTTACATCAGACGTGCAGGCACACACTGCGTGAGTGATACGCTGCCCTTGACTCTCTCTCTTACACTTACACCCCCAGCGTTACATCAGACGTGCAGGCACACACTGCGTGAGTGATACGCTGCCCTTGACTCTCTCTCTTACCTACCAGCGTTACATCAGACGTGCAGGCACACACTGCGTGAGTGATACGCTGCCCTTGACTCTCTCTCTTACACTTACACCCCCAGCGTTACATCAGACGTGCAGGCACACACTGCGTGAGTGATACGCTGCCCTTGTTCAGCGTGGTAAACAGCGAGCGAGGGGAGGGGCTATCGGAAAAGCAAGGACTCACCGAACAGAGCGGAGGAGATTTTTACAACTCCCACCGGTGCCTTGAATGTCAACTTGCATTGTCACTACACTTAATACTTAATTTCCCAGAAGGCACTACCAGAAAGCACCTGCGGATGCCTTCCTAGAATATGTCTGAATGCCTTCCCAGGATGCACTTGTGATGGCCTTCCCTGTGTTGAGTCCTTGATATTACACAATTGCTCGATCCCCTGAGAGAAGGTCAAGAGGAAGTGAAAGGGGGAGGAGGGAGAAGAGACCCATCACCATGGTTACGGATTAGAGGGTGTTAATAAGAACCGGTTTTCGGGTTTGTTAACTCAGAGGAGGGAGTCCTGGGGAGGGTAAGAGGGGAAGGTGGGGATGGAGCACTACTGTACCCCCATCCCCTCTACAGCGAGGCGGGGGTGCACGGGGACCCCACCGGGAGGCCATTTGATCCTGCCCACAGGGCTGTGCAGCACACTCTGAACTACTTCCTCTGTGCAGGAGGTAGAAGGTAAACTTCTCCTCAAACTGCACAATGTCGCCCCCTTGTGGCACTGCTGATTGCTGTTTGTTTGTTTTTTTTTGCTGCTGCAGAACGGCTGTGGATCTGGATCAAACCGGACCTCTGTGGGCGGGGCTTTACCCACGTGGCCCCGGCCGGTCGCTCCGGGGCGTGTACCTGAGGTTCTGGGGCAGCGGACTCCGCGCTACAGTCGTCGTCGCTCCTCTCCATCTGCGGACCCTTCTTAAAATACAAAGTGTGCACAGTGTGATGAGGCTCTGCCTCCCTGCTCCACCCATGCAGTGTCACCCCCACTGCACTAGGGGGCAGCACTGTCACAATGCTGCAGCACAAATTCTGCAGAGCAGGGATTCCCAAACTTTAATCTCAGGGCCTCCTAAAATTACCCTAAAATGAGCAGCTGCTTTTCACGTTCAAATGTCTGAATTGTGTTGTCATCATTGAACCACAGGAAAAAAAGCAACTATTCGATAAATATCGATATATATTCATTACAAAAATCATAATTTTGACAAAGATGTGAAAACCAAAATTAGGCAAGTATAAAAAAAGATGGCCAGGGGTCCTTGTATCCCTGTTTGGGAAACCCTGCTAACGAGGTCATCAGGCCACACCCAACCCGGGATGTGATGCCTGCAACACCCCGGGTGACCTGCCCCGCCCCACCGCTCACCTTCTGCTGCAGGTCTGCCATGATGACCCTCTGCTCCAGGTCCTCCACCCACTGCAGCACCCTCACATCCGCCTCCATGGCCTTCGCCGTCTCCGCCCACGGCTCCTGCACGGCCTGGGCCAGGGCGGGGTCCGGCTCCGCCCTCTCCTGGAACACGGGGTCTGCAGGAGGAGGGGCGGGCAGTTATTGCAGCTCCGCCCCGGTAGCAGGCTCCGCTCCCCCTGCCCCACCCGGGGGGACACTCACCGCTGATGGGTCCGGCGCACACCTCCGCCAGGTACTCGCTGTGTTTGGACAGGTGTTTGTGCAGGGCCTTCTCGCGAATGCCCCGCGGGTGCAGCGCCTCCACCAGGGCCGACAGCTCCTCCGGCTTCCTGATCCACCACCACCCACGCACCATCCCTGCAGAGAGAGAGAGAGAGAGAGAGCTCAAAATGACACACCTCCAGACGTTGCTCCTGTGCCAGGAACACATCGAGTGAGTCAGTAAATAAAATAATGCTTCATCTCCTCCTCCGCCCCCATCCCAAACCCAACAGCACAGAACCACTAACTGCATCCAAAGAGCGAATACGCTCCACACAGCACTCCCAGGCTGGGGGGTTGGAGTCTGCGTGGGAGACCGTGTGTGTGGGGAGGGTCATGTGGAGAGGGTGGTTGAGGCAAGGACGGGGGTTCCTACCCGTGGGAATGGGCCGTGGGATGAGCTGGGTGAAGTACTTCTGCTCGATCTCCTGCAGCAGTTTGGAGGGGGGCCGGCCGCGCCGCTTGGTTCCGGGGATGGAGTAGCCGAGGGCGGAGGGGTCGGTGGGGGTCAGGGAGGGCCCGCTGGCCCTCCTCCGCCTCCCGCCCGGCTTCGGGACAGGGGTGGAGCTCACCTGAGGGCTGAGGGCCGAGAACAGCAGACGCGACTGTGGGGGCAAGAGCAGAGAGACACAGAGAACAGAGTTAAACCGCACAGGAACAGTTAAGCAGAGTTAAACTCTGTTAAAAATTGAATAAACAATAGCCTCAACCTTTTAAAGTGTTGATTAAAAATTAAAAATTTTGAATTTCCCATTATCTGCAGTGTTTTCTCCCACTAAGGGTTCCCTTTACCACTAATTAGCATTTCAACAAAGCAGATGAAATAATGAGGTGTTATAACTGTTGCACTACATAATTTACATTTCAGTTATTTAGTAGATGCTGAGCAACTTTCTACATGCATACAACCGGATATTTTTAATGAAACAATTTAGTGTCTTGCTGAATGGTTCAATGCCATGCACCGCACCAAGGAACCAAACATTCCCAGAGTTGCAAGCTCAGTTTCCGCACCATTACAGCTACACTGCAACTCGAGGAGGGTACCAAGGGTGCTATAGCAGGGGGTGGCCATGTGGTGGCGCTAATGACTCACCTGTAGGGGAGAAACGGCGAAGATGGGCAGGAGGCCAGGAGGCGGGGTCTGGTCTTTGGAGGCGGAGTTCGGGAGGGGGGACTGCAAGAGGGAGGAGCCGTCGCAGGGCGTTTTGGGGAGGAGGTTGAACCACTGTCCCTGCTTCTCCGCCATCTCCTTCACGCTGTCGCCGTCCTGTGGACACGCCCCGGGCAGCCCGTCGCCTGTCGAACCCTGAATGGAGCCCTGGGATTGGCTGAGCCAGGCCAGGAAGGCGGACTGCGTGACGTCGTAGCCGTTCTGGCTGGCCGGGCCCCCGGCGGGGGACTCCTCCGCCCCGGCCTTGCTGCTGCGTCGCCGCCGCCGGTTTTTGGCGGTTCTCAGGTGGAGTTCCACCTCCGGCTTGATCTTGCGGGGCCGGCCCCGCCCCCGGGGGCTGCTCATCAGGGACGCCGTGCCGGGGAGAGGGTCCTCCTCCTGAGGGGACGGGGCGGCGGTGGGCGCGGACACGGCGAGGTCCGTCGCAGGCTCAGTCTTCACAGGCGAAACGGGGGGCTCAGCCGGGACCTGGGGCTCCTCCTCCTCCTTCACAAGCACATCTCCTGACCCTAAAGGACAGCAAGGGGGCGCTGTTACTCAAAATCCCACAAAATCGCCAACCCCGTGGCTCCTATTCGCCTTACTAATGCTAGAGATTAAACCTGATAATTCAATGAGGACACTATTAATATGCACATACACTGGGCAGGTACATAGGCTAGGTCTATTTATTTTAAAAAGCCTATTATCAATCTGCAGCAATAGATGTCCAGGGAAGTCAGCTGGGTTAGGTCAACACCTTATCATACGACAGCATTAATCAGAAATCTGAACCCACAACATTGCGGTTTGGGGTGGAGTTCAGAACCATGGCGGGAGGCGGGAGTCTCACCCAGGATCTCCTCTGCTCCCTCCACCAGCACTCCCCCGAGGTGAGGCAGAGCCCAGTATCGGCGCCGGTACCGGTCCTGGCCCAGCGACACCGCCCGCATGGTGTGGGAGCACTGAAGCAGCTTCTTACGAAAAAATACCTGACGCTGAGACAAAAAGGCACACTACACGTCAGATCAACACACACAGCACAGGGTTCTCCTCAAGACCCGTCACAGCGCACAAGAGATCATCAACACAACTCCCACACTACACCACAAATCACAAACAAGATCAACACAAACAACATGCAAGATCAACACAACTCCCACACTACAACACAAATCACAAACAAGATCAACATGCACCACACGCAAGATCATCAACACAACTCCCACACAACACAACAAATCACAAACAAGATCATCAACATGCACCATCAGCAAGATCATTAACACACAGCACAAGATCATCAACATGAAGTTCTCCTACTGAAAAGGTGACGCGCTCGCGGTGCTGCAGCTCCGTACCTTGGTTAGCTTATCGATCTGTCTCTCCAGTTCAGGGACACTGGCGGTGGTGGGGCTCTCTCCCTGCGCGGAGGGAAAGCAGCGCAGTGTAAGCGTTAGCGACGGCAGCGCGGCCTCCGTGTGTGTGTGTGTGTGTGTGTGTGTAGCGGCAGGCGGTGACGGTACCTCGCTGAGTTTGGGCTCCTCCCGGCGGGCGCGGCGGCTGCCCCTCTCCAGCACCACGCCCTCCTCCAGGCTCAGGCTCTCCTCCTCCGCCACGCGGGCACTGCGCCTCCGCTCCTCCAGGCACAGCTCCACCTCCGAGCGCCCCGTCCGCCGCGCCAGCGCCGCCTTCAGCCTGGCACAGAGTGGGCACGGAGCGGGCATAAACACAGCGGGCACGGAGCGGGCATAAACACAGTGGGTATGAACCGGGCGTAAACACATTGGACACAGAACCGGGCGTAAACACAGTGGGCACAGAACCGGGCGTAAACACAGTATGGGCGAATGGGACATACAGTATTACCTGCGCAATTTGCCTTCAATACCCCATTTGTTCTTCCTGTAGATAGCCATGTTCTCCAGTGTCTTATCAATCTCACTGAAAGGGAAGGAGAAGTAGAGAAACATGGTCATCCGCTGAACACAGCTTTCAACACAAAAGCCGTCAACTAACACGAGGCACGTTCTGAGCGAGGGAGGAGGGGTGGGACAGGAAGAGAAAAAGGGGGAAAGGGGAGAAGGGAAAGAGAGCGAGTGGGGGACGAGGGCAAGAGCAAAACAGAGAGCGTGAGGGGGGCACTCCTAAAAATGAGGAGGCCAACAGCCCAAACGTGGGCGTGACGATCAACGATTCAGGCGAGTCCGGCAGCCAGCCCCGTTAGAGAAGGACAGGGCAGCGCCGGCTCCACCGCGCACCTGATGACGATGTTGCTGCTGTTGAGCTCGTCCACCAGGAAGCCCAGCATGGCGGCCTTGGCGTCCGGGGGCAGCGCCTGGAAGGGCTTGGAGCGCAGGCTGCTGCAGACGTCGGCCTCGAACCCGCGCGCCTCCAGGAACACGCGCAGGCCCTCCGACACGCTGCTGCGGTTCAGCTCCAGGTCCGCCAGCTTCTCCCCCAGGATCTTCACCGACTGCGGAGAGAGACAGCCAGAGCGGCCATCAAACGCCGGGAACGCGCCCGCGACGACGCAGCCGATTAACTGGCGCGGAACGCTGAGACAGCAATCTGACCGCCTGCTTTATGGAGCTGTCCCGCGGACTGCGCCCAGTACAGCACACAGCAAGAGACAGCAACCTGACTGCCTGCTTAACCCAGTACAGCACACAGCAAGAGACAGCAACCTGACTGCCTGCTTAACCCAGTACAGCACACAGCAAGAGACAGCAACCTGACTGCCTGCTTAACCCAGTACAGCACACAGCAAGAGACAGCAATCTGACTGCCTGCTTAACCCAGTACCACACACAGCAATCTGACTGTCTGCTTAACCCAGTACCACACACAGCAAGAGACAGCAATCTGACTGCCTGCTTAGCCCAGTACCACACACAGCAAGAGACAGCAATCTGACTGCCTGCTTAACCCAGTACAGCACACAGCAAGAGACAGCAATCTGACTGCCTGCTTAACCCAGTACCACACACAGCAATCTGACTGCCTGCTTAACCCAGTACCACACACAGCAAGAGACAGCAATCTGACTGCCTGCTTAACCCAGTACCACACACAGCAAGAGACAGCAATCTGACTGCCTGCTTAACCCAGTACAGCACACAGCAAGAGACAGCAATCTGACTGCCTGCTTAACCCAGTACCACACACAGCAATCTGACTGTCTGCTTAACCCAGTACCACACACAGCAATCTGACTGCCTGCTTAACCCAGTACAGCACACAGCAAGAGACAGCAACCTGACTGCCTGCTTAACCCAGTACAGCACACAGCAAGAGACAGCAATCTGACTGCCTGCTTAACCCAGTACCACACACAGCAATCTGACTGTCTGCTTAACCCAGTACCACACACAGCAATCTGACTGCCTGCTTAACCCAGTACAGCACACAGCAAGAGACAGCAACCTGACTGCCTGCTTAGCCCAGTACCACACACAGCAAGAGACAGCAATCTGACTGCCTGCTTAACCCAGTACAGCACACAGCAAGAGACAGCAATCTGACTGCCTGCTTAACCCAGTACAGCACACAGCAAGAGACAGCAATCTGACTGCCTGCTTAACCCAGTACAGCACACAGCAAGAGACAGCAACCTGACTGCCTGCTTAACCCAGTACAGCACACAGCAAGAGACAGCAACCTGACTGCCTGCTTTATGGAGCTGTCCCGCGGACTGCACCCAGTACAGCACACAGCAACACGCCCCTGCTGGCCTCACATCACTCAGCTCAGCACAATCACATTCTCAGTGTACTTTCAGCAGCGAAAGCTCAGTCAGAGAACTTCAAATTAAACATTACAATTCCATGAACTTACCTGAACTACAGGAAAACAACATTTATTTTCACAAATACTCCGCCAGCTTCCAAAAACAAATGCCACTGACACTGCAAATGGTATTTAAAATACTAACTTAAAAGGCTTATAATTCATAATGCCAAATAATTGTATCAAAACAGTCCAATATCAATAGTTCTTTTTATTCATCTTTCAATGAATGCATTCAGGGAAATTTATTTTTCAAATAAATATCAAAATTAAATTATCGATAACATACGAACCAGTTTAAGCATTAAACTTCAGTGCTTTGAAAAAATAATATAATTTTATTGCATTTAAAAATTTGTAACAACATGTCATTGATATTAAGGTAAATATTTTTATAGTAATGAATTAAATAAATGGGGCATTGGAATTTCAATGAATATCAATGAATTAAATTCAGTTTCATTTAATTAAAACTTAAATTCTCTACCCTGTCCACTATTTCAATTCAAATGAAAGAAACTATTTCGAATTTATCAACAATTCTCAAATCAAATCAGAACTGCCCCCATCCCTGCTCAGAGGCATAAGCTCAGCAGTGTAAACTCGACAGAGTAAGCTAAACAGTGTAAACTAAGCAGTAAATTCAGGAGTGTTAATTCAGCAGTATAAATTTGGCAGTGTAAGCCAAGCAGTGTAAATTTGGCAGTGATAACTCAGCAGACAAAACTGAGCAGTATAAGCTAAGCAGTATCAGCTCCTAGCAGTATCAGCTCCTCAGTGGGAAGGAAGCTGGACTGTTTACCTGGTAATAAGGGGGCAGGCCAGGGTCACGCAGGGCAGCCTGTACCAGTTTCACCAGCAGGTCCTGGAGCTCCCCCTGGCTGTTGCCCAGGCCCAGGAGCCCCTCCTGCAGGGTGGCCAGGCTGGGCAGGTCCCGGGGCAGCTGCAGGCCCACCACCTTCCCATAGCTGTGCAGGAACTCCACCACCGCCAGGCAGTGCGAGAAGGCTCGACCCGACAGCATCAGGCCCGGCAGCCTGGAGAACACGGGCAGAGCCTGGAGAACCACGAGCACACAAACACAGTTACACACAAATACACACACACACGAACACACAAACAGCTAAACAGTTATACACTGGCCACTAACTGAAACCGGTCGGTGGTGTAACCTGTGTTGGCCACAGCTCCCACCTTGTGGTCGGTGATGCACATGTCTTCCGTGGGCTTCTTCAGCTCCTCCAGGAGCAGCTGCTGCCTCTTCCTCTCCTGCAGGCGGCGCTGTGCCTGGGCCCGGCGCTCCGCCTGCCTCTTGGCGGCGGCTGCGGCGGCGGCCTGGGCCTCAGCTTCCGCCTTGGCCTTGGCCAGAGCCTTGGCCTTGCTCCGCGCCCCGCAGCCCCTCTTCGCTCTCTCCGGCGGCGGCGGCGGCACCACCTCCTCCGCCTTCTCCTCCGCCTTCGCCCTCTTCCTCCGCCTCTGCTTCTTGGGCTCGGGCACCGGTTTGGGGGTGCCGGTCTCTGGGGTACCCTCCTTCTCTTCCTGCTCCTTGGCTTCCTTGCCTTTCTCCACCTGATCCAGCAGGAGAGACGGGAATAAGCAGTTTGCAACAGTATGACTCCAAGGCGCAGAAGAGAAACCGGTCAGATTTCTGTCACCGTCGCTGATGTGGTGTAAACGTGCGTCGCTGATGTGGTGTAAACGTGCTGATGTGGTGTAAACGTGCTGATGTAGTGTAAACGTGCTGATGTGGTGTAAACGTGCTGATGTGGTGTAAACGTGCGTCGCTGATGTGGTGTAAACGTGCTGATGTGGTGTAAACGTGCGTCGCTGATGTGGTGTAAACGTGCTGATGTGGTGTAAACGTGCGGCGCTGATGTGGTGTAAACGTGCTGATGTGGTGTAAACGTGCGTCGCTGATGTGGTGTAAACGTGCGTCGCTGATGTGGTGTAAACGTGCTGATGTGGTGTAAACGTGCGTCGCTGATGTGTTGTAAACGTGCTGATGTGGTGTAAACGTGCGGCGCTGATGTGGTGTAAACGTGCGGAGCTGATGTGGTGTAAATGTGTGTTACTTTCACAACCAGCTCTGTGCTGAAAGCAAGCGGCTATCACCTCTGCAGCTGACGGACAGAGCGTGCTCAGCATATTCCAGGTGCAAGCAAAGGCTTTTAACTGAACGAGCGCCTACCTTGGCTTTCCGCTTCCCCTGTCGAACCTTTTTAATCTTGGTCTCTTCCTTCTTTTTGTTCCGGGCCTGAGGGAAGAGAAAAAGACAGATTTCTCTCTCACAATCCTCCTCTTAAGAAGCAACGGGAGTTACACCAGCACACGTGCTGAATGGCTTGGTAATTAAACTTCAGCAGGATTCCTTTTTCACTTTACTGACAAACAATTTTTAACAAAGCTGAAAAATATATGCGTATCTTATATTTAAATATATGTTTACATTTCGGTGTTGGACAGGAGTTAGGAGAATATGAAATGATAGAAAAACAAAATAAGTGATTCGGTGATACATCTAATCATGGTGCACATTAGAGAGGAGACAGAGCTCAAGAATTTTGTAATCTGTGCAGAACAGGGAGATTGGACATTACTGCTGTATTCACTCGTGAGCAATCCGCACGTCAGTAGAACGTAAGCTGGTACCAATTATCAGAAGCTTCAAGGAAGAAAGAGCACAACAGACTCTGTTCTCGCATCTACCTCAATACCAGTATCTCCAGATTTTCAAGCATACAAAGCAGTCAGATTTATGTGTTGAGACTAAGATAATTTACAAGCTCTCACACCACTTCTTACAGCTTTCACTGGTTTTTTTACAGGAACTACTTTCACTGCATTTCAGCCCGAATGGGATAGAAATATTTACACTGAGGCGTACTGATACGTATTCACAGACACCGTGATCCGAACTGAGCAGAAATCAGGCTGGATGAGTCCAGGTGTGCACTCTTGGAGTGAATCGCATGCGGTTACAGGCTCTAGAATACCTTTCGTCGCATCTTCTTCATCATCTTAATCAGCTTCTCCTTCTCTTCTTCACTCAGCGTCTCTAAAATAGCGAAAAAACAGAAAAACCTATTTTTATATCTGAACAGAGCACGTTGCGCAGTCTATCAGCCTACCACAGAAGGTCACCTGGCATCGGAATTCTTCTCTCTCAAAAGCATTCTCAGTTGAACAAAAAAAAAGTTACATCTATGAAAAATGCACATTTTGCAAAAATCTATCCAAGGTGTCCAACATAAGCTGCAATCAAAACTCCAACAAGGAAATGTGGATAACTAGAGGGAACCGACAAGTGCAGCTCTCCTTAAACAGAACCAAAACTCCAAATTTCTTCTTTCCATAAGCTTGCACACCCTGTTTCCCCCCTCCCTTCCACAGCCCCCATCCCAGCCCAAATCTGTCCTCCACCCGCACCCACATCCCCAACCCAGGCCCCTTACCACACTCCACCAACCCCAGTCTTACCCTGCACCTCCAGTTTCTTCAGCAGCAGGTCTGCCATCTTATCTTTAGGGGGCCTCCCAGGGCGGCGAGCGGGGCCCTTCTGGTTTTGGCTTGCACGAGCACGGGGCCTGGGACGGGGACGCACCCTGTCCGGATTTGGGGGACGACCACGCCTGCCCGTAATGGCCATTATCATGGAGGGCACCTCTTCGTCTGCCAGGAGGACCCATTCCACACCCTGGGGAGGTTTAGCATGTAATATAGCCAATCAGGATCTCGTGTATCACTCCAACTGAAGGCTGGTCCAACACACATATTTCTTTTCTCACCGCTTTAATGGCTAAACCATAGACTGCAAACACACATTAAAAGGTAAGGCAATGTTTCCACGTTTGCAGCTTTACTCTCCAAAAGGCTTGTCGCAGTGTTACCACTTTGACACTGGTTTTACTTCCCTCTAAAACATTGTTTATATCGGTGTTACTGGTATAAAATCAATTTTTATTAATTTGTTTCTAAATTCAATTTAGAAAAACCAGTTCAATCTGTTACCTACCGCACTAGCTTTCAGCACAACCAGCAATAAAGGATATCTAATAAGACATGACTTCAGGATAGTTTAAATGATAAAATCTGTGCATTGCAGATCTTTACTATGAATATTCTCCCTGTGTATGGGCAGAGAACGAAGAATAGCCTACAAGTATCCACAATTTGATATAATGTGGATAAAATGTGCACAATTCTGAGATGCAAATAAGAATTATTTTATTACTCGCCTAATTGAGGAGAACTGGTTATTTTTGATGGTATTGAGTATTATGTGAATATAATACTTGTGCTTATATTTATTTAATAACATCAACTACGAAGCTCCGCAAATGCAATTTCACTCACTTCTTGTTAAACTGTAATTACAAAACACCGTTTTTTACAGCGTGGAGATAACTACACAGGCGTAGGCTCCTGCAGAGTACGCCATCGGTTACCCCCACCCCCCCACCTAAACCCCTAAACCCCCTGTTGACTGACCTGCGGCATCTCCCGCTCCTCGAGGAAGTCGCCCACAGGCATGCGGGGGCTGAAGCTGAAGTGCTCCCGGGTCACCACGGTGACGGGGTGGCGGCTCAGATACTGCCAGGAGAGAAGGATCCTTTACCTCACAGGCTGAGTCGCTCAATCCCACAGCTCCATAAACCACCACCGCCCCATTCCCCCAGCCATACAGAGTCATACATGCAGCTTCACAGCCAAAACACTCAGACTTAGTTAAGTGATATTAACTGGGCAAAACCACATCGCATTTGGAGCATACATGGTGCAAGTTCTACATTCTTATATAGTTGGCAAATAACGTGGATTTGGCTGCTCTCCGTCTTGGCAGTTCCCCACCTGGGATTCGAACCCGCGTTTGTTTTGGTTTCCCCTCATTACGCCAGACGGCACAAGCTGCCCGGGTTATCATTACCTTGATGACCTCGGGGAACTGCTTCATCCTCTTCCCGCAGGGGCTGTAGTACCAGGTCTCTCCTTTCAGCCGATTCTCGCACCTCCGCACGCGGACCTCCCGCCTCCACCTGCCAGCGGGGAGGAGCAAGGCCAGGCTGGTTACGGTACAGCAGGTCCGTTTCCTCCACCAGTAAACTAGACTCAATTAGCCAATTAGCTGCTAACACCAAGGGCATTTCATACAGGCACACAGGAATAGTTTTCAACTGTTAAGCGTTGTTAAAAATAAATAAAAATCACGTCGCCAATTTTGCATCGCCCTCAGGAGCTGCAGGTCACAGCTGGCACTGGCACTGGAACAGTGACAGATTCAATCTGAGACCACAGGGCTCGACTCATCCATGCACCACAACATGGTGCCTTCAGCTAATGAGGCACCCAGCAGCCCTGGTCATTCATGAGTTTATTAAGCAATTTTGCTCAAAGGTCAAATTGCACAAATGATTGGACTAAAAATTAAGACGAGAAGTTCTGGAAAACCACGTTACCCGTTCAGCAGAGGGAACTTCACTTGCTCCTCCGTCGCTATCCTCCTCCTCTGCACCTCCCCTGCAAGCAAACAACAGCGAAGGCATCAGCTCCCCAGCCCAAAAGCTCCTCTATTCAGGTCAATCAGTCCCAAAGCTGCCAGCCTGCAACCTTTCCATCAACATCACCCAAACCAAGATCATCCCTCCTTTATAAGTGCATCACCCAGAAAATACTTTCTTAGCTGTAACAAATGGGATGCATAAGCTGAAATACAAAGTTTCCGTTGGCTACATGCCGTGGCACAGGTGTCCCCAACCCTGGCCCTGGAGAACTTTGGAGTATGTTGGTTATTTTCACTTTCATATATCAGCCACCAATGTAGACCCAAAAAAAACTGACTGATTTCACTGATCAATTATGTGCTGAGAAACAGGGAGAAACCAGCAGGCAAGGTGGCTCCACAGGATGAGGGTTGGAGACCCGGTTATGACTTGCTCTTACCATTGGCTGTGGTTTCATCCTCATCCTCATCATCATCCTCCTGCGGTGGAGCCTCCACCTTCGGAGCTTTGGGTAATTTCGCCGAGCCCTTCCCGGTCCCCTTTGGGGCCCCCTTGGCCGTTCCTTTAGCAGTTGCCTTGACCGTTGCCTTGGCCGGGACTTTCTTCATTTTCAGATCTTCTTTTTTTGCCTTCTTCGCTTCTTTTGCCACCTTCTCTTCTTTTCTCACCCTTTTCCGAGGTTTCGGAGTGGCCAGATTGGGTTGGTGGGAGGGGCCAGGCCCAGGGGATGAGCCAATTGGCTCTTGGCGATGGGTGGGTTGACCCTTAGCAGGATCGGCCGCCCTACCCTCAGAGGCAGCTCCTGCTGCCTTCACCTTTTTCTTCTCCACCCCTCTCTCCCTCTCCTCTGTGGTTCGGACCCCTCCCTCTACTGCTGCGGACCTGCCCCTGGAAACCGGGGACTCCTGGGGTACTGTAACAGAAGCATGTGAACGGGTAAATAGACAGACATAATCTAGGGCTGTACAATATGGCGAAACACAATCTTTAAGCATTATGAAAAGAACCATGTTTTTTCTTTAATCACACCCGATACAGTAGTAAACAACCAAACGTCAGAGGCCATGCGAAAAGTTTCTGGGAAAAAACTTCATCACTGATATCTACTGGGTGTTGATAAGACAGCCAATCAGCTGCAAGGTCTGCTGCTGTGAGATTATGTGTCTTATCAGAATTGAAATGCATGATCTTTTCCTGAATATGAATTATTACCATTATGCTTTTCATCATCAGATTTTGCACTGATGTGACTGTCTGATGCTTTACCTTGCATTAGAAAGACAGCTCTTTAACTCAACTGTGCATCACTACAATATTGTGAGCGAGTACTGTACTGGGGAGTGGGTGTGGCACCAGAACAGATTTTTCCAAGAGAGGAGATGGACATCTAGAGGACGGTTACGTCATAAACGGCACGTTTCTTTTTACCATATTATCAGTGGACAGATCAACTTGCCATCAAAACTGAAAATGGATTTTTGGAACAGAGTGGTGCTGGTTTAGCCAGAGGGGGGCGCTGGGTTCGTTTTGGCATTACCGTGCACAGGGAGGGTGCGGGTCTTGGGGGCAGTCTCCACAGGTGTTCCAGCGTTGGGGAGTTTGCAGCGGCTGCCCGGGGGTGCAGGAGGTGTCAGGGCCGTGTCTTTGACTGGGAGCTCCTCCCCACCTGCACCACTGCGCTGCACCACCAAGCCCCCCCGAGCCGAATCAGGGGCATCCTGGCCCCCCAAATCCTCTGCCTCACGGGAATCTGAAAGCGCACGATCACACCCTTACACACCGGCTCTTTGTGAGCGGACAGCCCGACATGCGTCACATCCTCAGAGATACAGTCACTATGAATGTATGCATGACTGCATGTGAACATGCACGAACCGACACAAAACCCTTTCAATAACGCTTCAGATTTTTCAATCTATTTTTTGGGAAAGGCCCGCAAACATTAACCTATAAAAGATTGACTGCAAGAAGATGCATGAAATGAAATCACTGGTAAAATGTGGTATATCCGATACCAGAAATAAATCTGCACTTTACTGATGCTTCTCGGAGGAATACACAACCTTCACCCAGGACATGTTCACATTCGCAGCGTTTGTGACAACACTGTGACAGCTCTGCGAACACTGTAAGAGCTTCACAATAATGTTTCCATATAGCTGTTAGACATGTGACTCTTGTGGGCGTGGCTTAGGAGTATTAATGTTTCAGGATGTCAGAGAACATGGTAATGCACATTCAAACAAGGAACCAGTGTCTTCAATTCCCTTGTTCCAAATGTTCCACTTTACCAGCTGCGTTTTTAAACGCAGCGCAAAACGGTGAAAACAGCACTTGAAAACCCTGTAAAATTAATGCAAACACTCTTCATAGAGAATAAAAATAGGGAATTAGATCTTCAGGAGCAACCAGCCCACAGCTGACGCTGTCCTTTGCCATCAGCCCCTGGGGCACGGAATTAAACACAAACTTGATGTCCGGCCTGGTCGTAGTCCCGTTTCTGGGGGTGCCTGGGAGCCTCGCCTTTTTAAACACTAAACGGGATGCTCGCTCCCTCCCCTACCTGACGCCAGAAAATGGCGGCCAGCGTTGGCGTCTGCAGCCCTGAATCCCTGCCAGCGCCGCCCGAGCGCGCGCAGCGGAGCTGAGCAGGCAGTCTGTCAGAGCCTCCGAGCCACTTCCCCTTCCCGTTAGCGACAGGCGCGCGCGCAACGCCACCGGCGCTTCCTGCGAACGACGGCCGCGCCTAGCGCCTGGACGAGTCACGGCGCTTCCCGAAAACACTCGCACTTCTGAGGGTCAGACTCCAGCGAGGGAGACGTCCGTTTCGGTTCAGTCAACCGCGGAAAATAACCGAGGTGGTAAACTCATAGAAAAATCCTCACAGAGCGTTATGGCCATTTTTCCAATTCGCCAAATGTTAATTCATTTCCTCAACTAACTAAATGGAATTGGTCCCAGCCCTGTTCCTATTCCTTGTTATTAGGGTGTTTATGTGACTCATTGATACCCTGGTTCTTGCAACAACAAAAAATTTCAGGACTGTTATCGAATCAAAAATGCTGGCTGTGTTGCGTTTAGCAGACAGCAGTCATAGGTGATACAGAAAATGCAAATGGAAAAAACACTATGCAGTTCTAATGTTGTTCCATTTCAATACAGTGACAAAATTCATCACCACTGGTAAAAAAGTCATGACAGATAATCAAGTGTTTTCAAATAATTATAGTTATGTAAGCTGTTTAGCAATCATAGCCAAAGTAGCTTTGCAGAAACGTCTGAAGGACGATATCCGCGATTTCCAAAGGGGATTCACCAACATAACCCTGCAATTTTGCAGACCCCGAAACATCCCATCTTTAAAGTTTGGCTAAACTTGAATTAGCAGGAAGAAAAGAACAGTTCCATGAAATTGAACACTTTTCAAATCATGAGAAATGTAAGAACAAGAAAAATGGGTTTGACATTTGTCTAATCATATGCTGAACTCTGCAACGCTGGTAACATGTTAAAGCATCGGGTACTAAAGGGCTTTGATTGGTTCAGACCAAATCCCACTCACCGTCAGCGTCAGAGGCGGAGTGGGGGGAGGTGGAGCTGTCAAAGGCGGAGGATACGGAGATGGCACTCTGGGAGGACTTGTTGAAGGACTCTTCCAGAAGAGAGGAACAGTCTGCCTGGGAATCCTCTGCCGTAGAGCCCATTTCCGCCATTTCCCCTTTGTCCAACACATCCTCACTCCGAGTCTCGTCAGGCTCTTCGGAGTCCTCGGTGACCCAGCTCTCGTCGGCCAATGGGCTATCGGCATGAGAGGCGCTTCCGAGCGTGTCATCCGTGGCGGCAGTCTCCCGTGCCTGGACGTCCCCGAAGGGATGCTGCCCCGCCAGGGAGGGGGTGCCCCCACGGTCGGCTGGCAATGGCTCGCTGCTCCTAGGTCCAACCGCACACTCTCCCGCCCCTGACCCCGCATCCAAGACCCGGCCAATCAGAGGAGACGTACGCTGGTGAACAGTCACAGGCCCCGCCCCCTTCTCCCAGGGGCCAAGGCCCACGGCCTCCTGGTTGGCAGAAAGATCAGGAGGAGGGGGGTTCTTGGAGAGAAAGACCCTGGCCCGCTCAGACTTGGTTTCCACTGGGATTAGCGGAGGAGGAGCAGCAGGAGGAGCAGCAGGAGGAGCGGAACTTGCGGGTGGTGCAGACACCACAGGAGGAGCAGCACTCGCAGAACGAGCAGGGGCCGAGGGAGCGGCGGACGCAGCTGGAGGAACAGGTGTCAGAGGAAGAGCAGGTGCCACGGCTGGAGCAGACTTAGCCGCAGCAGCAGGGCCAGTTTGAGGAACAGGGGAGAGGAGACCGGCTGGAGCCACAGGCGCCGCAGACTTAGCGGGAACCGCGGGAGCCACAGGCGCCGCAGAGTTAGCGGGAACCGCTTGAGCGACGGGTGCTACAGACTTAGCGGGAACCACTGGAGCCACGGGCGGCGCAGAGGGAGCGGGACCCGCTGGAGGGGCAGGCGGCGCAGAAGTGGCGGTAGCCGGTAGAGCTGAAGAGGGAGCGGAGATCGCTGGAGCAACGGGCGCCACGGAAGTGGCGGGAACAGCCGCAGGACCAGAGTCCCTCTGCGCTTCTCCTTCCTTGTACCGCCGGGCCGCAAGGTGTACCGGGTCAGAGGGGAAGAGCTGGGCCCGCTGCCCAAAGTCCCCTGGCGGCCCGCCGGTAAAGGCGGCCAGCCTGTGAGAGAACCCCTCCGCCTGGGACGGGTGCTGGGGGGCCGAAACGCTCTCCACCCGGCCGTAGCTGCTGTCCACGCCATCGTACATCTCATTCAAACTCCCTGCAAATGTGAACAAGAAAAATCCCTCAACTAAACCACTCTGCAGAACAGTTAAAAACAGCAACACAGAATAATTCAATACAGTTACAGTTTGTACGTATATGCATTTCCAACATTGGAAATTCGCTAAGCAAATGATTTAGTCACTTAAACATTGACTATATAATATCTACTCCAAATTTATTGTCCAACTCTGGCAATGAGGTGTCAAAGTATCTGCATATCCAAATTGGGAATAATACTCTGCTCAATTTGAATGCGTTCCGTGCCATTTCAGCAGTGTTGAAGCTCTACCTTGGGAGCCAGCAGGCTGGGAGCTGGAGCGCCCCAGGGGGCCATCTCGAACCAAGGCCCCGTTCTCCCGCATGGAAGAGGGCATGATGGGCACAGGGGGTGCCTGCACGGGAAGGGGGCTACTCGAGGGGGGCATTACGGGCACAGGAGAGGCCTGCATTGGGAGGGGGCTGCCAGGGGCCATTCGGCTGACGCTGTGGTGCTGGGGGCTGTGGCGAGGCGGGGTGAAGCTCTGTGAGGTCGGGGGCATTATCTGCGACAGCGGGGGGAACTGAGCCGAGGGCGGGGCCTGCGACTGGGGTGGAGTCTGAGAGTGGGGAGATGCCTGGGAGAGGGGCGGAGTCTGGGGGTGGGGCAGGACCTGAGAAAGGGACAGGCCCTGTGAGTGTGGCAGAGTTTGGGAGTGGGGTGGGGTTTGGGAGTGGGGCGGAGTCTGGGAGTGGGACAGGGCCTGTGAGAGGGGCAAAGTCTGGGAGTGGGGTGGGGTTTGGGAGTGGGGCGGAGTCTGGGAGTGGGACAGGCTGGAGAGGGGCAAATTCTGGGAGTGGGGTGGGGTTTGGGAGTGGGGCGGAGTCTGGGAGTGGGACAGGGCCTGTGAGAGGGGCAAAGTCTGGGAGTGGGGTGGGGTTTGGGAGTGGGGCGGAGTCTGGGAGTGGGACAGGGCCTGTGAGAGGGGCAAAGTCTGGGAGTGGGGTGGGGTTTGGGAGTGGGGTGAGGTCTGGGAGTGGGACAGGGCCTGTGAGAGGGGCAGAGTCTGGGAGTGGGGTGGAGTTTGGGAGTGGGGCGAGGTCTGGGAGTGGGTTAGCGACTGTGAGTGAGGTGATGCCTGCGAGAGGGCCAGATTCTGAGAGTGGGGTGGGGTTTGGGAGTGGGGCGGAGTCTGGGAGTGGGACAGGGCCTGTGAGAGGGGCAGAGTCTGGGAGTGGGGTGGAGTTTGGGAGTGGGGCGGAGTCTGGGAGTGGGGCAAGGCCTGAGAATGGGGCGGGGCCTGAGAATGGGGTGGGACCTGTGAGTGGGGCGGGGCCTGAGAATGGGGTGATGCCTGTGACAGGGGTAGGGTCTGAGAATGGGGTGATGCCTGTGACAGGGGTAGGGCCTGAGAATGGGGTAGGGCTTGAGAATGAGGAGGGGCCTGTGAGTGGGGCGAAGCCTGGAACTGGTAGTACGACATGCCATTAGGAACCATGCCATAATGATGATGCTGCTGCTGCTGCTGTTGCTGCTGCTGCTGATGTGGCTGTTGCTGCTGATGGTGGTGGTGGTGGTGGAGGTGTGGCTGTGGGTGGACCTGCTGCCGGTGATGCTGGGCGGGGGCCATGCCGGGGTGCACCTGACCCTGGTAGGCCCCGTACCCGCCGTGCGAGCCGTAGCCTGCCGCCATGGCAGAACCGCTGTGCTGCTGGGCGGGGCTGCCCCTGCTCCAGTACTGACCCCCCGTCAAGGTGACATTGGGCGGGGGCGGCGCGAGGGCGTGCTGGGAGCGCACCGGGCCCCCGTTGGCCTGGTACTGGGCGTGGCCCTGGAAGTGCTGCTGCAGCGCGGCCCCGGGGCCCTGCTTGTGGTGCATGGCGGCCCCCCGCCCGGCACCCGCGGCGGGGCTGTACTGAGGCGGGCCCCACAGGTAGTCGTATCCCAGGCTGCTGTGGTGCTGGTGGTGGCCGCTCATGTGAGAGTAAGAGGTGGGGGGGTGTGGGCCAGCCACGCTGGTCCCAGCTACAGTAGTGATGCCGTTCACATTCAAGTCGCCATTGAGATCTGCACACACAAACAAACAAAAAATTTATAAATCAGGGGGAGAGGTCACAAAAACAAGGAAAAACAGTGCGGAGTGTTCCTGCCGCATCCGTATCGGACGAGTAATGCTTCGACTCGCAGTAATTTTAATCTTCTTGCATATTTTTTTCTCTTCATTCCACACGAACGCCGTTGCTCATCAGCCTTGTATGCAGTAGTATACCTGACATTTAGATTATGATTGCTTTATGTCCTATGTAAACATTTCCAAGTGTTTGCACATATTAAATATTCCAAATGCATAGTAGTGAAGAACTTGGTAATAAAAATACACTTAAGAGTTTCTTCGACGCTTTCTCTCCCAAATTTGCATTGACCACATACATGTGTGTAACACTCACCACACAGACACACGCAATCATACACACACAAACACACACACTTGTACTCATGCGCGCACACACACACATACACGTGCGCACACTCACTTGTACTCACACATGCACACACACTCTTGCTCACACGCACACACACTCTTGCTCACACACACACACGCTGATTCGGTAGAGCGCAGAAAAGCAGGCACTCTCCGCGGAGGCACATGCCAGCCGCTGCTTCTCGTCATGCCGCAGTTGGTAAGCGGGGCTCAGTCAGACGTGAGTCAGAGGAAGACAGTTCATACGCAGCTCAACAAGCAGAGATAATAGCGAGCAGTGGGACACTAATCCCAGCTGACTGCAGCAAATATTACAGCCATATTATTATTATTATTATTATATTATTATTCTAATAATATTATTATTATTATTATACTACAGCACAACTACAATGATACGTATCTACGTCCAGATTGGTGCTCACTGCAAAAACCAAAAATCAATCTCAACAAGTATTTTTGTCTTATATTTACTTATATTTGTTTTACCCTTTTGTGAAATAAGACAAAAAGATGGTCAGACAGTTTGACTCATTTCAAGATTTGCCAGTGGGGTAAGACTAATTTAACTTGATAAGCAAAAAGTAACTAAAAACAAGTTAGCATTTCCTCCTTGAGGGGGAAAAAATTAAGTCTCAATACAAGATTAAAACACCTAAGTGATTTTTTTGCAGTGTTGGAATTTTTTTTTTATTCTGAAATTTTCTCCATTTTCTTCTCAGTTCCAACTGTGCCCTCCTGGCTTGGATGACAGAACATAAGCAATACTTAAATGATCGTGCCACAATGTTTCCAGCGAAAGAAAAGCCAGACCATGCCAACTCATTCCTCTCACACACGTCAATCTTCATATTTCCATTCATGTTCCTGTAAAGTCAGAACAGCTCAGATCTTTATCAGACCATGATCATCAAGGTGTAGCTCAACCAAGGGAAGGATAAACACACAAGGAAGTCAGTTGGCATCAGTCAAATTCTTCTCACTGCTCAAACAACAACAATAGTGTATCTCTTCAAAGGTATTAAGGTCAAGACACAGGCTGAAAGTGATTCAATCTGCAGATTTGTCTTCACTTGCGCCCTCTTTTCATGCCCGCGCTCCTTCCACAGACTCAGTAGCCGAATGCAGGGTGTGCAGGGATGGACTGGACGGGGAGGCGTTGATGCGCTAAGGGTACTCACTCTTTCCCTGCTGAGAGAAGGTCATGGAAGAGCCATTGGTATAGAGGGACTCCCCCGAGGACGGCTTCAGGCCTGAGTTTGCTGACACCGGGGGGTGGCCCCCAAAGTTGTACTGGTTATTTGCCTCCATCTGAAAGACAGGGTTTTCAAACGTGTCATTTCTTGAATCGAGGAAGACCAGCATTCTAGCAACCAAAAGTGAAAACTGAGTCAAACAACAACACTCTCAAACAGCACAGTGTTCAGGGTGGACCTAGAAGACAATCAGCAGCAGACAGCTACCACCACTACAACAAATAATAATAAAAACCATCATAATCTTTTCACCACAACCAGAGTGAAACCACCGGTCTTCCCAGTTTGGTGATGAACAATTCTAGGATTTCAACTGCTACAGATGCCGGCATGAAATCCTTACCAATCAAAGCAAACTCCATGACTACTGGTGAAAGACACAGACACGACTTCTCCATGCTGAAACAGTAGAGGGTCTAACTCACCTGCAAGCTATTATAATTTCTCTTTGCACATAAGATCATAGAAAATGGGAGATCTTCAAAAAAAAAAAAAAAAAGTTGCACCTTTCAGCAAAATGCTTACTTTTGTGAAATTGATTTTACAAGATTCATAGCAGGAATTGAGAATATCACATGAATGGATTTTCAACTAGTCTGCATAATTTAAAGCAATGGTACACAGTCAATGCAATTAATTACAATTAACTGTCATTAATTGGTTCATTAAGACAAGTCTGTCATGCTCTGCTAACAGAACTCCTTCCTGCAGGGAATAACCAGCTGTGCCTTTGTCATACATTCTAACATTGAGCCTGTGGGAGCAACTTAAAAACCAATCCCAGCTTCACCATTAAATATTATAAACCCCACAAGCATTAATAATGGAATATTCAGGCATCCTCAGGCACGCATTCCAAACCTCAACCAGTTCAGGCACAAGGCCAAATACCATACAATGACCTGTGAGGCAAATCATACTTTCATCATAACCGTAACAACCCCCATACAAGCACCCTCTATGGGTTAATAACGCAAACCGATAGGCAGCCTCAGCCATGCACCCTTAGTTCCAAAATCCACCCACCCAGTTATGGCCAAGTACCCAAGATCTTAAAACGTGAGAGCCATATATTTGGTCATTTAGACAATTCCTGATTAAAGTAATGAAGAATGACGAACAAAGTTCAATTTATTATAACCGATTATCCACAGAAGTGCCTACATCACATTTACAGTAACCAATGAACACAGCGTCGGGAATTGGATATTGAAGGTGCAGGCGTTGTCAGTACCAATGCTGGCAGAGGCTAATCCACTAGCTTGCTACTTGTTCTTGTCAGGACATCGCATCGCGTTTCCACAGACTTAAAATGTCGCAGTACCAAATCATAGCGTATATATGTCACCACCTTCCCTGTTCCGTGTGATGAATACAACGCACGGACACTTGCCACTGTTAATAATAAATGTACAACAACGAAAGCGAAGCATCCTGTCTGTTTTGGTTTTTTAAAAACAAACAAACATGTATATACTGACGATACCGACTGACACCTAACGTTAGGGGGTAAAACAATGCGCAGCTTCGTCTGATATCATGGCCTGCTAGCTATCTTGCTAGCGTGATATTTTTCATTTTAGCAATACGAAAGCAACTGAAGGAAAAATACTGACGTACATGCAGATAATTTATCTTACCGAAACTAATCCTACAAATAAATCTGTATGTGAGGTAATATCTCGGTAGCACTATAATAAATAAAATATAGTCTAGCAAACGTTATATAGCTATATCCTCGATAAAAGCTAGCTACATAGCTATGACAAACAGCCGCTAGCTCTAGTAACTACCAAATTCGATAGCGTAGCACGGCTATCTCAGTGTTGACATGAGGTAGCCAGCTACGGTAGTATGCTCGCCTAGTCAGCGAGCAAACGCATCTCATTTGCTAGCAATACATTCAAAATATCGAAATCACTATTATCATTATAACATAATAGCCGATTCGTATTAGCCATATATATAGCCATTTTCTCAGTTGCCCAGCAAGCTAACCATCATGGTTATTTCAAACTGAAAGTCTTAGCATTAGAGCTAGCCAAGTTATCTCGACAACAATCCGGTCAGCTAACTTTCATTCATAGGTCGCCAGCTAGTTAGCCAACTGGCAGCAAAATTCGCAGCCAGATCTTCGCAATGCAACGCTATATTCTAGCGAATGTTCACAAACTTAAATGGTCCAACTTGAACCGTCCTAATAATTTAGTCTAAACATGTATTCTTAACTAAGTTGTTGCTAGCCAAGTCAGCTTGCCATCCTGGCGACAGAGCCTAGCTAGTTACCATTAGCTAGAAAGCTAAATCGCATCATCCAACATTGCAGTAAATGCGGCCAAGTAGACATTATAAACGTTATATAAAGTAACTGTCCCACGATGGTAGAAAGAAATAACAGTAAAATATTAGGACTTATTAAACTTCGTTCCACAAACATTCGGGCCTCAATTAAAATACTTAAGGCCTTTGTTTACTAGCCAACTATGATACATGAGAAACCAATCGTTAGCGAGGTATTTAGCAAGCTAAATAATTAGCTGTGAAACTTAGCGTGGCCATTCTAGCTTGCTTATAGTGTTGCGATACTCACTACGAATCCCCATTTAGAAACTTGTAATGCAATCTTACACTTAACAGTATTCCATTTAAAATCGACTTAATGTTTAACGCCATCGCGATTTGGTGTTTCTTGTTGAACAACTAGGATGCTTATCTTAGCTTAAAAGCCTGCAAATAAACTCACATTGTTTTCCTGACTCAGAGGAGAAATTTAAACGGCAACCATACACACGCACAAATTCAAAAGTTTGCGCACTAAAATTATATAATATAAAACTACCGAACCTTGCAATCTTTGTTTTCCAAGAAGTCCGTGTCTTTGGGTTTCCAATTTAAGTTGAAATTGAAGAGGCCAAAGCCGATGTAAATAGTAAATAGGCAGCTAATCGCTAACCTCTAGGTTCCAAATTAGCAAACATGGCTGGTGTTATTGCGTGCAGCCATGATCATTGAAAAGAAAGAAACAGAGTGGAGAAAGGAAGTGAATGGTGCTTCACACGCTGCGGGGTATCGGGCCTGTCCCGGGTCCTAGAGCCGGGGAAATTTCACACTGACCCCCCGCGCTAACGGATGTTACAGGTAACAGTGAGCACTGATGCTTTTATATATATATATATATATATATATATATATATATATATATATATATATATACATACATACACACACACACACACACACACACACACACACACACACACTCAGTGCCCGCGTTATTTGGTAGGCCTATCGAGTACCAGATACGGCCCCAGTATTGCTTCCAGACCAGTCTATATTCTTCACTTCATGGACTCAACAAGATTCTGGATTTTGGTCAATGCTAACTCAACAGCATCACACAGTTCCTACAGATTTCCCATGCTCCAAATCTCCTGTTCTACCTCAAAGGTGGTATTGAATTGAGATCTGGGGACTGTGCATTCCATTGGAGTAAACTGAAGTCACCATCATGTTTGTGGAACCAGTTTGAGATGCTGCGTTCTTTGTGAAATGGCGCATCATCCTGCTGGAAGTATCCATTTGAAAAAGCGTAGATTGTGGTGGCTACATGGTCTGCAGCAATGCTAGGTATACTTTGGCATTCAAAAAATACTTAATAGGTATTTTTGGGCCTAATGCGTGCCAAAAAACATTCCCCGTACAATTAAACCACCCCCACCAACCTGAAAAGTAGACACAAGGATAACAAAAGTGGAACTTGGAGTGGTCTTCCGCTGCTGTAGCCCATCCGCTTCAAGTTTGTACTGTATGTGCTGTGAATTCAGAGATGCTATTCTGTACACCACTGTTGTAACCAGTGGTTATTTGAGCATTTGAGGAGTCTTTCCATTCTCCTCTGTCCTTTCTCATTAACAAGTTATTTTCACCCACAGAACTGCTGCTCAACTGGATGTTTTTTGTTAATCGCACCATTCCCTGAAAAGTCTAGTGACTGTAGTGCATGAAAATCTGAGTAGAGCAGCTGTTTCTGAGATGCTGGAACCATCCACATCTGGCACCAACACTCATACCATGGTCAAAGGCACTTAGATCATACTTAGATTGCCTATTCTAATATTTGGTTGAACAACAACTGAACCTCTTCACCATGTATAAATGTTTTATATATTGAGTTGCTACCACTGATTTGTATGTGTGTGTGTGTGTGTGTGTGTGTGCCACACGCCAGCCATTGATTTGCATAATTTACAGATGGAATATCAACTTGACAGTTAATAAGTAATAATAATAATAATAATCATCATATTTTACTGTGTTTGCCTTTGAACAATGTGCATAGCCTATTAAGCCTGTTTGAAACACCCAACGTCTGTTCTTGGTTTAATTTAACTTAATTAGAACGCTTCTAGTGTATTCAACTTAACTAGCCATTTTCTGCCAAATCAAATCTCACAAGAATTCTTTTATCAGATCTTGTTTCTTTTCTATAATAAGTTTCCATCTTGCTATAAGTTGTTGCTAAACAGTAGGTCGAACAGAATAAAGCTAAGTAGTAGGCTTACGTTACTCACAAGTATAATGCCTATGCAAGATGCAGTAGCCAGCATTGTTAGCCATACATGGAATTAAAACTGAGCTTGTAGGCTACCAGAAGGTTACAATTTTGATTCCCCGATAGGATCTTGCTGTGTTGGGCAAGGCATTTACCCTGAATTGATTCAGTAACTAGGCTATTAGTGGTGGAAATTGTAAGTAGGTGAACCGTGGCATGATGTCTAAGCCAATAGGTATATTGATTAAAATATTTGGTTATGGAATTTTAAAAAACAGAGTGCACATGCTTTGCCCAAAGTCATGTTTTAGACATGAATTCTCTTTTTATTTGTCTCTCAACTGCCACCATCCAAAATAGCATTTTATACGCAGTCAAAACTATGTAAAATATAAATTTCATGTTTGTGCTCTATGCTACTTTAATTTGGCAACAAATCTGGATGAAGAGCCATGTAACATTCTTGTGGTGAATCGTTAAATTTAATTAACATATGATCAGGTTAATGCTCTTGAATTATCAGTTTAGTAGCTTGCGCAAGCAGTGATGCTCTCTAGTTGAAGGTGTGTTAATTAGTGAAATCAGCAGATGTGGTGAATGGTTGGAATGAAACCTGCATGCTCTCGGCCCTCTATGGCACATGATAGGGTTCCACTGCTCTGAAACAATGTATTATATAGGTACATCACATACGACGCCTACATGCCTGACAATGGTTAACCACTTAAATATTACGGGGATGGAATCAGGTTAATTTGAACTCAGCCAGAAAAGGTTAGCGTACTGTTCTTATTTGTGTGTCTGTTTTGAGTACCTTGTAACGTGTTGAGTATTGCTAAACACTCTGTGGGTGTTAAGATGGGAAATATATATTAAAACATGCACTAAGCCTGATTGTCTTAGGATGCAGATGTGTTTTCATTGGCTAATGCAGAAATTCACCCCGTCCTCGTCAGCCCTGCTGGTCTACGAAATGTCGGTTACGGTTTGTCTTTCCACATGCTTGTCCTTCCATCTAACTCCTGAAACAGAGGGTGGGATATTTCATGCAACAGTGAATTGTGGAACGCGTGATATGGAGGCGGGGTCGTGTAAAAGTAGTACAAGTTGAAAAGTGAAAGTGTAGTATATGTACATCGCTACTATATGGCAATTTACGCGTTTTTTGTTGTACATTAGTGGGCACTTGGTAGCAACGAACACTATCGGCCTTCAATCATACTGTTCTAAACCTAAAATAATCTGAAATGTGCAATGGAGAAATGCCCTTATAGGTGCAAGCAGGTTGGTACGTTTACATAGGCCCCTTCAGCCCAAAAAAGGAAGTGCCATTGTGACATCACCAAAGCCAATGACACCTCCACGTGTGTACAGGGAATCGAATTTCATGGCCATTGAAAGATACCCGTTTCAGTACTAAAAAGCTAAACCGTGTCGATTTTTTATTTTTAAATCTAGTCAATCAAAAATTATTAGTTGACACAGCCTGTCTCCGTTATTACAGGTAGTGGAGCCTCTTTGGCCTTCAGTATGTTGGAATCCAAAGCTTTTATGATAAAACGTAACAAATTAATTTCCATTAATAATTTTTTTTACATATGTTCTCAGAATCAATATTTCATATCGAGTCAGAGAGCTACCTGAAATACCCATTTTTGATAAAATACAACTGACTCAATTTATAGCCATTCCCTGATTAGCCTATTGACAAGTGTACTGGCAAATGGAAAGAGGGAAAAACGAGGTTTTATAGATGTTTTAGATCAATTAACATCAAGTAATGTTAAAATGATTTACGTGCAGCACTAAGAACTGGTATAGGCTAGTGGTTTTTGACCCGTGTCGCCGATTATTATTCTATTAAGACAAATGTCAATGAGGCATTCATATCTTCGTCGGATGTCTATAACCAATCGGGTGCACTCGTATCTAATGGTTGTGTGAATTTATTTTCCAATTCTAGCTCTATTTTTAGAAACGAAACGGTTTATTTACCTCTCTAATCAGTGTGTGGCATTAGGACCCAGCGCAGGCCTGCGTGGTGTTGCAGGAAGTAGCCTGATACAGCGCGCCCACCGGGGGAGAGAGGCAGGGACACAAAACAGGAGGGTGAGACGAAACAAAATGGACTTCAATTAAACAACAATGTGAAATTAGATCACGAGTGAAGACAAACCACAACACCCCGAAAAGGACGTAAATACAGCTTACCATCGAAACCTGTCCCTTTAGTTAAGATATTTGCCTTTCAAAACGAGGACTGGTTCACACGAAGCGATATAACGATGAATTAAGTTTTTTCACCCTTTCATTTGCCTCATCTGCGTTTTCCTGTTTATTCCCAATGCAGCCCAGAGCAGGTGGCCAGCGCTTAGACTAAATGACGTCACCCCTGCGCTGGCTCATCACAAGCTAAATAGAAGGCATGGTCATATTGCAATTTATTTTTTAAAATAATATATATACATACTAAAAAAACCTTAAGGGTTACACATTACGGGAATATAAATAAAGATGACCGACACAGTGAAATTATCACCGACATTCGATAGGTTAAAGGTGCCTTCCAATACTTGTTAGTAATATTTAGTTTACATTTGCACTGTATTTTTTGTACTCGTTATTTATGATAATGCATCCGTTGTGATATGAAATAGGCTAACAAATTATTTGAATTCTTATAAATGAAACTAAACAATTGTGGATAAATAGAGGAGGCCTGCGTTAAACGTTGCATTACAAATGTTCATTGTTAAAATTTAACGGGCTGCATTCATTAATAAGATGAGCTCATTTTTCTCGTTATATGGCACGGTTTCACACAAGCTTCGACATTCTGGTGGGGATTTTAAAGGCAGAAGCAGTATCTAAAGGTGTGCTGCTTTCTGCTGTAATCTATTCTTTTAACTTGCGCTGTTGTGTAATGAGCCGTCGTCCTTGCAGTATGGATGTCAAGGGTATTCGCTAAAGGTCTTGCCTCCAGGTATGGACGGCTGAATTGGAGACAGCGCTTTCCTGATAGATGGCGCTATGCGCCCGCCACCTTCTGTTGTTCACCATGCGTTGCCTACCAAGGTCCATAGCAGAAATGCTCGTATTGAAGCTGTGGAGTCTTTCGCAATCGCCCGCCCTATCTTCACTCCAGATCTGTGGGGTACCGCTTTCGCTTTCTCCTTCGAGCACAACCAGCGCCCGCCAGTAGGCCCAGCCATAATCACGAGGTTATCCGACCAATCAGATAAGAGTGCGCACTGCTCTTCTGATACGGACTCCGGTTGCTCACATCACTACTAAAGACGTGATGAAAGATTCATAGCCCCCGAAGCAGTGTATATTTGAGCAATTTTCGCGGAGCAGTACACCTTATTAAATACTTCATTTGTAAATATACAACTATACTCTTACTCATTTTTGGCTAAGAAATAAGTATAGTCTTGCTAATCTTGCTTGCTGCTAAATTAGTGATACATTCTAGCTCCAGACAGTAGTTGTATCCCCTTAGTCCTGTGCAGAAGTTTTCTGCTAATGATAAAGGCAGTGCAGACTCACCATCTCTTTTAAAAACTGCAACCATAAACAAATGTAGATGTCTTCGACAGTTTATTAGAAAGATGTAGACAAAAATTCCCCACTGCACTTAACACAAACTTAAGTTCTTCCTGTGCCAAGCAGACAGGCCGACAAACTAATAGTGTATTAATTTTACTTTACCCACACTTGCATTTATATTCTGACAGTGCAAATACAAATTTGGTCACCTAATGTTATCTATAATTTGTTCCTTTTTGAAGTCCATATAAAAAAAAACAGCTGCATTCAACTCTGCACATTTATGGGTCAGAGATACACCAATAGTACAGCCTTTCAAACATTCTCATTCTCTTTGCTTACACGCAGAATTACTCAATGTGCAGTGATGCCTGCTTTCCTGTCTGTCATGATAATACATGGATACATGGCAAGTGCTCAGGTAAAGCACTTTTTTGTTTTACACAAAATTAACACATTTGAAAAGATGAGGGTGTGCAACTCATGAATACACCGAAAACAGCTGTTAAGAATTTGAGTACAAAAAGCCAGTAACTTGAAAACCAGTTGGGAAAATAGAAGCCCACGCCCACAATCAAAATGGCTGACCTCTTGATAATGATGGCCTGCAAACAATATTGCAACACACAAACACACTTGCTTTCAGGCCCAACTAAGACTTTCCTTATAAAATAAATGATTCCATTTACAGTATTAATAACACAGGGGAAAATGTTTTTAATTAAAAAAGGAACAAAACTTTATTGAAAATATAGGTTGTTTCGAAATCCTTTGTTTTGTCGTCTTCATTAGAAACTACAATGTTTGAATTTTTTTGTATAGAACCACATTGATGTTAACAAGGGGGGGATGTAAGACTTACTTTTAAACTTCGAACCTTCAACAACTTTCAATGCAGCCATTGATTTTTGATTAATGGACAATAACTATACTTCACGACACCATGGAAACTGTAGATAGTCCATGCAGAATAGAAGACTATAGCACAGCAATGCCAGTGGATGGAGACAGCTGTGCACAAAAGGTATGCATATCGACCCAAGGTCAAGCCTTTTTTTACATTTTCAAACGGTCTGGAAAACGGCTTTTAAAAAGATGCAGTTGTTTTTATGGCTACCAGCTCATACCTATATGGTTCTTTTTTCGTTTCAAATTAACAGCTTTGCGACATCTTTCCAGCTGCCACAGGGGTTCCTATGGGATTTGCCTTCACTCCAGGTCAGGCATTTCTGCAAGAATAAACAATTCAGATCAGGAATATGTAATTGCAACTAATTACATGCAGTCAACTCACTCACAGGTAGGGGTACTTGGGACTAGTTAACTCAACAAATTAATTTTTGTCAGCTGTAGATAAGCTGAAAGGTCAATAAGGAAACACTTTATATGATGCATTTCCAACCCACAAAACAGGAAAGCTTGAGCTAAAGCTGACTTTCAGAATGCAACCACCAATCCAAATGGCTAGCTCAACACTGAACGATTACTGCATTCAAGTACAGGTTGTCATGGAAGAGCAGGTGTCCAGCCAATGCCATAAAACCCATATAAATAAAAATACATCTCACTATACATAACACAGGGGCATAAGGGAATCCATTTAAAAGCCACGTTTATGACAGACCTCATTTACAGCAGACTGCATGTGCCAGATGTGCGGGCATTAAGAGGAAAGACTTACTTTCATCGTCGCTGTCAGCTGAGTCCTGCAAACGTTTAACACAAATGTTAAAACATGGGTAACAAATGTTTACTCTACGTTTTGCCAACATCTTCGATCTTTTCTAGATCTGTGGCTTTTCTGTGCTGTAAAGGCAGCAAACACAGGCACGCTGGGCAGCTCTGTGGAATCCAGTCACATTGGTATGGTGCTCCTGCAATCCTGAGCACAACACCCAGCTCACACTGGTGCCAGGGCTGTTACTTGTGTACAGAAACAATGCATAACAAGGAACAAAGCAGCACTAGACATGAAGCAGCAGCTCATCCTTTCCTCGGTGCATGCACATTCGGTAGAAGAAAAAGACAATTAAATAGTTTAAAATCTTACATCTTCTGCCCCGTCCACTTCTGGTAGGTCATCATCACCCCCCATGTTGTTCATCATCTGAAAAGGACATTAAAATGTTTCAAGATCACTGCCAAGAATAATAATGGCTAGGAAAGAGCTGCA
Source organism: Anguilla rostrata (assembly GCF_018555375.3). Taxonomy (NCBI): domain Eukaryota; kingdom Metazoa; phylum Chordata; class Actinopteri; order Anguilliformes; family Anguillidae; genus Anguilla; species Anguilla rostrata. The sequence continues at coordinate 25,321,983 of NC_057943.1, read as the reverse complement.
CTTATAAGGACTCATGCTAAAGATGTGTTACTGGCTCTCTACCGCCTCCTTCTGGCCCACCATATCAAACAGCAACCTGATTCTATAATATTATTTAACTTACATGCTTACTGTTTGGAAAGACGACTTTTGGGGTAAATGAGTTCCAAGTGAGGTGTTTACAGTCAGCTTGCAATTTGGACATCTAACAAATTTCACCCAACCAGTTTCATATCCTTGTGCACCATGCCATGCAGATATCCAGGTAATTCCTGCTTACCTCCGAAAACCGATCGAAACTAGACAGCTCCTCGTCCGAATCATCCTCCCAGTCTTTCCAGTTGTTGAAGTCCACGCTAAGCCAATTGAGCTGCTCAACAAAAGGGCAACATCAGCGACTTTCACACCGCATCCGGGCTCTCCCTAAATTTCTCCTTCAATAAATGCCCCCCTTCCTCCCAAACAGCACATTCACCATCAACCGTCCAAACACTTACTGAATTCACACCATTTCAATACATACACACTCCTCTGCCAAAAGCTAGCCATTTTCTACTCTAAAGTTGCAAGTAAAACAAAAGGCTTGAATTCAAGTCAAATGCACTAAATATACAACAAAAACATCTTGCACAGGTAAATTGATACATAATGGGCTTCACTCGAACGCGAGCCAAACTGATTTGATCACAAATCGTTAGCAAATACATTTACACAAACAATCTTGGATCGATCAGATGTTTTCGTATGCGTTTGTTCGTAGGATCCAAAACAGATTTCACGAGTGCTCCAAGCTGCTTGTATTGTGTACGTAAATGTAAAAACACCAGTGTTTGTGCTTTAATTATTCCTTTCATTCATCTTTTATTTTGATTTTTAAAAATCGAAGACTAGCAAAATTGCTTGAATATACCTGTTCAAATTATATTTTAAAAAATCACAATGGGATTAAACATTAAACCAGGTGGTGCTTCATTTGCGTAATCCTGATTGAACTAATTAATGCTCAGTTGCAATTGAATATAAATTCATAAACCACGTAAATGAAGTTTGCTACAGTAGAGATGTCATAGCTTAGGCCTTCACTGCTATGGCTGACTTTGCTTTATTAGAAGGTGCATGGCTTACTTTGCCGAGAACAGATCTTCAATTTTTGATTTGTTTGCTGGGGATCACGCGTAGGTTTTGACTTCCCAGACACCCCCTTCGGAGTCTGTGCAACTCCGGAGTAATTCCGGACAGCAACGTCTCTCCTATAGACATCTCATCCAGCGTAGACAACTGGGCCAAACGCTGACTCTGCCCTGTGATTGATGTGCTTTGTTTATGGGCTAGGATTTTCCTCTTTGCATCCAGTTTTGTCAAACCATTTTCATTTTACCTCTTGCATAGTTTGCGGAACTTGAGACACAGTTTACAACAGCATATATTTTGCCAGGTTTTAGTCTTCACCAGCCCCGACACTCCACTGCTTACTCTACAGAATAAGATGTCTTTTGGCTTGTACTTCCAGTAACAGCACTTCAATCTGCGCTTCAGAGAAGTTTCTTCGCCCCCTCCCCCCGCCCCCAGTCTTTTCTCAGCCATCTCTTTAAATCACCTGCAATGGAATTCTAAGCTCCTTACATGGAATTTTAGGAGTGGCAATTTATGCTGTGAACACATGTCCCTTAGCCACAAAAATTGACCCAGAGTGACTTTCACATAATTCTTTCCAAAAAAAAAAAAAAACAGTATAATGTTCTACACTTCTTCCAGGATCTTGCTGGCCATGCAAGCAAATGGAACTTTAATTGCGTGTCTGCATGCATGTCAAAATGCATGCAGGTGCACACACACACAAATATACACTGTTGGCCCAAAGAGGAAATTTAAATGAATATACTTCTCACTGGAATAACACTGACCTTCGCCTTGTCTTTTGTTAATCTTGGCCATGACTTTCCAGATTCTGATTTTCGTAAACAACACAAAACAGACCGGTCTGTGCGTTTGTGTTTGGACACCTGTTTAGAAAGGATGAAAATTGTTACTCCTGGGCACTTCAAGGTCAGAAATATTGAAATAATTCATTTAAAATGAGTACTATAAGGGAGTTGATTATAGAGGTTAGCAACCCAAAACAATAAATTAGAAAATGAACTTACATTTGGATCAATGACATCAAAGAGGTCGATTTCATTTTGATGTTTGAGGTTATCCGTTCCACCAACACAACTTTTAAAGAGGAAAAAAGTTTAACCATGAATAAATACAAAATCTAATCCAAGGTTTGATTTTGTTCAAACCAATCAATTCCACTAAACTGCAATATACTTCAGTGAAACATTCAGATCAAACCAACTTTATGACTGAATATTTGTGCACTTTGACCTTTCTAGAGCCAACAGTAGAGGGCCACTGTTGGTGCACAGCAAGCCACACCTTGGGTGGTAATTCTTGCCTCATTTCTATTCTTGCCTCAGAACATTATGCTGCATATCACAACTGGCTATGGCAAGCAATTATCACCACTGCACAGCATAACATAAGGTAACTGTACTTACCTGAAATCAAGCTTTGATTTTTCAAATTTCACTTGGACGTCTTTGCTGTCTTCTACACAAAATTCAATAAAGACGTAATCCCGCCTGTCGTACCACTTAGCAGTTGCCGGCTGCCTGTTGAAAACAGAGGGAGCAGAAGAGAGATTAAAGGAAAGAGAGGGGGAATGGGAGGGCTGCAGGACACCGTCCTCAGTGCTCAGTGTCCCGATGGCAATGTTTTCTACGTGTGTGTTGAGCTCAGCTCTGAACAGACAAAAGCTTGCAGAGTCAAGAGGCCACTCACAGGACCTGCGAGTGACAGCCCCAGGTGTGATAAAGGAACGCTCACAACACTTGTAAGCTCTGATGCACACCTGTATTACTCAAGAGCAGACACTTCATTCCCTTAGGAGAGGGATAATAAAATCTGACCCTCTAAGACAGGAGTAGTACCATTTTTCTTTTCCAGCCGAATCAATTGACTGACCATCACAAACTGCCCAGAAGATCCACTTACCTGGTGACTCAGGTCTGCATCAGACCGTGCTTGGAGGGAAACTATGAAAAACTATGAAAAAGCAGCATTTCCAGGGTCCAAGCAGGCAGTGCAACAAGACGCTGCACAAAGCCGAAGACCCAGTCCACAATTAAATGGACCAAGAATTAAAGCTGCGACTAGCACGGAATGCTAACTTTCATATATTGAAATATGATTGGCTGTAATTTTGCCAAAAAAATGTAATCTTCGAATGCAGGAAACCTTCCATTCGCAATTAGGCAGTTGAACAAAGTCTTCTTGTTCCAAAAGGAATCGTGATCAGAATTGTGCTTTATGACAAAAAGATTTGCAAGTACTATTTTTTCAGATGGAACTAGGCCAAGAATGCTAAATATCCTTTTTTTTTTTTTTTTTTTTTTTTTAAATAGTGGCCATGTTTACAAGCAGTCAACAATGTTCAAATTGCATCTTTAGAACAACATGCTGACACATCCCTTACATGTCTATCAAGTTTCAAGAGCTTTCACCATACTGACTGGGAGATAAACATTTTCCCTGTGGGGAAAAAAAATATTTAGAAAAAAACAGATCAAATACAATTTGGTTCCTGGGCCCCTAACAAGTAGTACTACTTTCCTTAGGGGCCACATTTTGAGGATCCCTGTTCTATGGAAACATCTGTTCTAGCACACTAAAGGCGTACATAGTTTAACATATTAAGAGTGTCATGAGTTTTACTTTTATTCATTGTGGACGCCCCCTGCCCCCCAGCCCGAAAACACTTCAGCTTAAACAAAAATGTTTTGTGAGAGAAACGCACAATAGTCTAAGGTTTCTTTTCAGCCAGTTCCTTTTTTCCACCCAGCACCAGGCTGTTACAACTGGGTAATGTACATTCTTTCGCAGTTATTGAGTCTGAACTATGATGCGGGGGAAATGAGAATAAATACACCAAAAGCACAGCTGGATCTCCTGATTCAGTGCGAGTCCGTGGACCTAAAGCACAGGAAGGATAGCACCCAGTGTAGATGTCAGGTTGCAGCTCCTACAGCCATATGGTGCACCAGACGCATCTGGCTTTGCGGACAGAAACAAAGGCGAGCTCTGGAAGCTGCCCCAAGACTGAACTTCCACATGTCCGGCAAGTTCAGCCTTTAAATGCTGGTGCATTCACAGTAATCACACAGTCAGCAGGGAAACCAAAGGAGTAAACCTCGTCAGACAGGAGGAAGTAGTCGAATCATTAAAACTTGGGGGTAATTTCAAGGGACTGACCAGTGTGAAAATGCACCCGTGTTGAGTCTCAACTTCTAAAATTAAATGTTTACAAGAACTATCATGATCAACAAATTATGTAACTGTTATTTCAAATGCAGTAGAGTAAATTTCCAGTTCTGGAAATACCTGGCACAGGGAAAGAGCAGGAACTATAGAATCTTCTGCACAGTCGAACAGGAAGTTACCAACAAGAACTAATTGCTATGATATTACACCTTGCCGCTGAAAACGTCACAGGGTCAGTCAAAGCCACCCAAATGACATTAAACGTTATAGTAAATAGTTAGCAAGACAGCTAGCAAGCAGACATGCCACATGCTAATCGCAGCTTTCAAGGTCGAATTTGAAGCTAGCCTTCGATCCAAAAACACCACATTTTTAGCTACAGTGCTCTGAGCTATAACGAGCTCGTTTCTCCATTTCGCTAGCTGGCAAAGCAAACATCACAGAATCAGTTTACACAAAATAAAACTGATCGTGCTCATGCGTACAGTCAACTAACGTTAGCTAGGTATTTGAATGAACTTCCCCTCAGAAAAGCAAATCAACTTGGACGTAAAACGATGCATTTACATCGATTTACCATGCAAATGCAACAAAGGCTTATAATCCAATGCAACTACCTACCCTCGTCAGCTATGTTAAGGCATGACGCTTCTTTTTAGCATAGCGACATGCTGGTTCTACATTCATGGATAGCTCGCAATATGATCTGTGTCACCAAGTATCATCGTAAATCGTAGCTAACGTTAGCTGGCTAGCAACTTAACGTTAGCAGTCAGTAGCATGGCACTCGTACAAATTGGCAAAGACGCCAGTTAGCTTACTTCCTGACGTACACGACAGGAGGAAAGTGATAAACGCACACATTAGCTAGATACGTTTGGTTTCCATACAGAAAAGAAAACTGATATGTCCAACATTCATTGAATAACTACCAGTTAGCTACATTACAACATTCTCATCTTCCACGTGATCAACAACCGCGAGCCGGTGAATAGCTAGCTATAAAATGCTCTTAACTCCTTAACTTGAATGCACCCATGTTAGCGAGTCGTCAGCAACCATCATTTAGAAGTACGCGGTTTGGTTAATGTCACCTAACGAGACAATTCAGTCAGTTATGTTAGCTACTCAACTTGAAAAGCAGGATAGTAACACACTCCAAGATATGTGCCTCCAATAATCGCTTTTTCATTCATCGTTCTTCCCTGTACTCAGGCGTGTAGAAGGGAGGCCTACCGCGGTGTGCAGACCTATGTACCCCACCAAACAGAAGACGCGTGTAGCTACCTGTGTTTTTACAGACACATGACAGACATCAGCTAAATGTCCCATGTTTGAAACTCTCCTTTCTGGGTAAGAAACAAAACCGGTGCATGAAACTGATGCACCCCTTCATCCCTTCACCTCCCCCATGTCCTCCGCCCCAAACTTACATCTCGGTATCTAATGGGTTTCTTTCTTCTCTGGACTGCTATTGCCCGTGTGTGCGGTCCTGCTTTGGTTTATTTTTTCGGTTAATTAGCTAGCCGTTAAGAGTAGGAACGACCAAAAATAAACTAGGAAAACGACGCTGACCAACTCTCCAACAGCCAAGCGTGTCTCTCTCCTCGTTCTCGCGCAGTGACGCAGCATCTGCCAGCCTCGCGCTAGACGTTTCTAGAGCTTCCACGGTCGCTCGTGCCGACAGCCAACAAGACTCTGGCGCGCGCGCGCCCGCGCCCGCCTATAGCAGCGCGATCGCTATAGCAACCACTCCAGCGAACGTTTACCCCTCGTTAATAATATCGACTCGCGTTCTGCGTATCATCCAGAGGCTCTCTCATATTAATAAGACTCTCTTTAGGTTAAAGTATAGACGTCAAACGACACGGTAAGATAATTATGGACCAGGTGGCAACTTGTAAGAACGACTTTCCTGTGGGACTTACTCGGATATGTTGTAATATGGTAAACTTTCACTGAGAGTTAGCCGAAATAATAGCGTGTCTAGAGCAGATTTAACAGACTCATTCAGATAATTTAACGTTACTGGACTGCGTCAAAGATGAACTAGCATCGAGCTCGTTAAAGTTTAGGTTGCCAAATACCGATGAATGACTCATCAGGTAGGCCAGAATGTGTATTTTATTCTAGATAGCGACACACACTCCGCTGTATAAAGTTAGTTAATTTGCTACTCTTAAAACCATTTTCTGAATTACGTTTTTAAATGTTAATCGGCTTGTTGGCTAATTAAATTAGTTAAACTAGTTCAAATTATTCATAAACTATTCTCGAAGTTTGTCTATTGCTTCTAGCCGTTTATGTTAACACGATGCGCTAGCTTGTATTGCATTATATTTTTTCAAAATACAACATATTTTTTCCGTGGAAATAGCATAGCTGGTAGACAACAAGCGCAACGTTACAAACTGTTCTGCACGAGCTTTCGGCTATTTATTACCCAAAATAATCCTGCCATGACCTCTCGTTGAAACGGGTTTTTGTCGGAAATGTAATATCAAATCCCAAGGACTCCCTTCCTTAAATAGCCAATTTTGTCCATGTATAGACCTTGTCTCGACTAATTTGGTTCGTGTCCAGAGAGTAAAAGTACAATATCTAGGCTGCCTTGGATATTGCCAGCAGGTAGAGGGTAAAAAAACACAAAATTGCATTAGGAGTGGTGTCATTTTGTGAGAAACTGCAGCCGCTTAGTTTAAACCTAGACCACAGAAGTGCTTAAGAACTGGGACAGCTGTGAGATTATGAGCAGCAACTGTAATGCATTTCTTTGGTCTAGGCTTTGAACCATAGATTAACTCCTGCCAAGTTGAGCGCATGCAAATGCAGTTCCATTACTGCCACATGATGCTGGAGTGTTTGATGTAGGGCAGGAAACGTATTCCTGCTAAAATGGCCCTCGTCAACCAACTGTAGTATGTAGAAGTGTCTACATTTACATATGGAAACTATACATTTAAAACAGTATGTCCACAAGCCAACTGGTTACATACATATTGTATTACTACAAAATAATTTTATTCATGCCATAGGGTATTCACAAGTCCTTATAACACAAGGATTCATTTCTGACAAAGACAACCAGTTTTCATTTTGGGCTTTCAATCAATTTTTCCATGGACACCATATACATTGGTTTGTGAAGTCATTGGCAATGCAAATGGGGTCCAAGATGCCTTGATTCTCTCTCTCTCATTTCTTGATTTAGTTTTGAAGTTCAGGAACACATTTTGAAGGATTGGATTTTAAATGACAAATATGCCACTACAGCCTACATAATATAATTATATACAAGTTACTTAAAAAAATGTTTAATAGCAAATTTATCCTGGAAAGAATTTCTTTCTACCACACCAAAGACAGGTGTAGTAAAACTGATATTATAAAGTTAAGCATGAATTGTTAAATGCGAATTACAGACACAGTAGGAAGCAAGTTTGCTTGCTGCTTCAGTTGTGATGGATGGATCCCCAAATATTCTGACCTTGATTTACTGCCAGATCAAGTTTTTTTTTTTTTTTGGAATAGAGCTCTGCTAGGTTAAAATATCTGAGATTACTCCCAAACAGGTAGGTGTTTCTCCACTTCAAGTCAAAAGGCATTCCGAAAATAGATACTCACCATTCACTGGACTTGTTGCCAGCAATGGACAGCAGCATGAGGAGGTAATGTAAAAATTGGCATTAACACCCACCACCACAGGAGGGCGACAACAGCTCTGGCCCAGTGTACCCATTTAAAATAAAAGCACCAGCAGCATCTTCTGTCCTAATCTTTTCCTTTGCTCTGCCTCCAATGCATACTATACAGCAGTTACAGCAATTTGAATCAAATATTTAAATTGTCCCAAGCTGCTCAGCTAGAATGGTGATCGCCAAGTAGGCTGTGTCCTACAGAAAGTCGTGATGGAGTCTGTGCTGCATTACTTAGACTATGATCAGGAGTCTAGATCAGGGAGCCAACTGTCACAAGGAACATTTAGTGAGTTCAAGTTAATCTGCCCCTGCTGAGAAATTAACTAGGTACCTACAAATTACCAGCAGTTGTCCAGTACTACACTGGAGTCACTGAAACATGTGTTTTATGACTTGTTCCATCTCTCTCTAGATTTTTATTCATAGTAATATCTCAAAAAGCCTTGTGCTCTGTGCACACAAACCACAGGTGTGGCTGAACATTAAAAAGGTCTGAGGTAATTACATGTTTCTCTCTTGGTTCAGGGAAATTGAAAAATGGACATGGGGGGGAAAAACAACTTTATTATTAGGAATAGATACTACTCAGACCACTCTAAAAACAACCAACAACTCTGCAATTAAAGGAAAAGGAATAAAGAATTTTCCATCTCATCAATCCATAATTTTATTAATCTCCTGGGTATAAATGGTACAAACGAGTGCAGAATCAACAGCAAGACCCCAGATTACGTCTTCTCTGTTCTTCAGCCCATCACATCGTCAATTCCTGCAGAAGGAGGAGGGGAGAAAAGTCTGTTATCCAACAGCACACAAACTCCAACCCTTCACTATTGGTGTCAGAATTTTGCTTCAGAAGATTTGAAGTCATGCCGTTTGTCATCACAGTGAGAAAAGGATGCAAAAATTCAAAAGTAGTGCTACACAACCTAATGCAAAGTGGACATACGCTGGATTATCCAATCGGCAATGACATCTGGAGACTTCTCATTTCGACTAGACTCAGGACATTGAGGACTCACCATAATGGCGTTGACGATATCATTGTTGTTATTCTTGAGCGCACGTACAGCCTTCGCCCGTGACACGTTGGCTTGTGACATCACCAGTTCGATGTCCTTTACTTCCACCCCGGTCTCGTCAACCTTCAAAGGCACAATGTGAATCAGGAAGAGAAGCTCAAGTTTGTATTCAAGAAAGATTAAATCAATGTGAAACCGGACCTGCTGGAGACACGTAATGCACAAAAACCTAATTCATAATAAAACCCATTCTGTGGCAGAGACAACTACACCAAGGCCACTGCATGATTATAGAGACTATTTATTTATTTATTCTTTTAAAGCACTTCATGTTCACCATATCTGGGCAAGTATAAAATTCATTGGAGTATGTACATTTTCTACCTGCTTGCTAATCTGGGCAAGTGTGCAAAGACTACACTGGACCCTGGGCAGCAAGTGTCCTTGAACAGTGGGCCACTGAAGGCCAGCGAGGGAATGCAACCAGGTGCGAACTGACGGGACCCTCACCTCCTCCTCTTCGCTTTCTTCCTGTACAGTGGGCGTCTGTGTGTTCTCCTGGATGTTTGACACTGCTTCTCCCTGGACCTTGAACTTCTCTGCCGCTGCCAGCTGGGCTTGCTGTGAAAGATCCTCGATCTGCAACACAGCCAGCACATGCATGAGTTACTGGTCAGAAACACACAGCTCACTGCAACCTCTGGCATCAAACTGAATATTTTGAAAGACTTCACAAATTCCTGGGTTTGGGATTCCTTCTCAGGACAGAAAGTTTGGCTTCATCAGGCTCAGAAGAACGAAAGTCAAACTGTTTCAATCATCACAGAAGGACCAGGCGATTAAGTACTGAAAAACAGTTACCTTAATCCTGTAAGGTACAGTAAATAAAGTGAGCAACTGATGCAATAAATTAATCTGCAGAATAACTGCTCTGCCAAGTCAAGGACAGAAACAATCTATAACATATGGAATAACAGGGTGCATATGTGTTTGCCCAGATTGTGTGTATTACACAAATTGACACCATTGTGTCTACTATGGATCATTTCCAACCATGGCCACATGCAGCTCATCCTCACCTTTGCCTCTCCAAAGACGATGTATGTGTCGGAGGCGGGGCTTTTGTAGACATCTGGTTTGGTGATGACAAACAGGATGTTCTTGGACTTGCGAATGGTAACCCTCGTAACTCCCGTCACCTGCCGTAGACCCAGCTTGGACATTGCCTGAAACAAAGTGGCCAGTTGTTAATTTGCAATAAGTTCACATTCCGATTGATTGCCCTTTCAAAGCAGAACAAAAACTGGGCACTACATCCCTCCTGTTTATGCCTGCTTTTTTTCCATTCCTTGACAGACTAGTGAAGTTTGCCGGTTGCATTACAAGTGTGGCAGTGTCTCCACTTACGGCTCCAGCACTCGCTTGCCAATTCTTACTCCAATGTTACTTAGCAATTGAAGAACTGGAACAGTCATGCAAAGTGACAGCTATTATCTACTCCATAAATAAACTGTACGTGCTAAACCTCACTGCAATTTGGCCACGTCCTCCTCAGAACAGGAGGGTTGACTTCAGTATACTCAGAAGAACGAAAGTCATGCTGTTAAAATCATCACAGGAGGACAAATTACCAACTCCGCTGCTTCTACATATCAGTTTCATCTCCATTTGACATGTACATGAGAAAATGATTTAAGCAGCATACGGTAAAGTACTTTACAGACTAATGAAACAGTTGGGTATCGAAACTCAGGTGACTTACCTTGCGAGCTTTCTTCTCGCTCCGACTCTGTTTTGCTTTGCTGACGGGTTCTTCGTCGATTTCAGCTGCTGCTGCAAGCTGAAGGGTATTGGCCATTAACTTATCTTTGCACGAAACAAGCCACAAATCGGACCAATAAAAACTTCAGTCTAGAAACATTTACTTCTGCCTTACAGTAAAAGAGAATCTGGGCCAAAACGTCACAATTACAAATCACAAGCTCCCCCCCACTGTTGGTTTTCAGATATAGTTGGTTTTTGTGTCACCACTGCCATTTTAAACAAATTAAGAAATCACACTTGTAATAATACTAGCCTTCTCTCAGTTACCACTAAAAGGTAACTTCTAGATAATTTGGACTCACAAAAAATGTAACAGGTCTGAATTTCACAATGGCTAGTTGGGAACATTAAACTAGTTTTCACAACTTTGAGAATGCAGTGCAAAACATAGAATCTGTCGAGATTGATAAAGCCACCAAATTTGAGTGAAGTGCACACCACATATCAGTGCCCCTTCACAAGGTGTGATGTCACTCAGTTGAACAAAACTGCAGTGGCAGTAGAGGACGTACCTGAGCCTGCTGTGTTTGTGCTTGTGCAGAGTCCTGCTCCTCCAGCTCTGGTACTGACTCGTCGCTGTCTGACTCCGTGCCAGACCCTAAAAGCCACCCAAAAAAAAATCATTCAGAGCATGCAAAAGCAGTTCATAAGTCATTCGCAATCATACCTCTCACAGCTGCACTGAATAAAATGCCCTTTGTCTCTTTGCTTAAAGCACATCATGTACAGTGGTTAGGCTTGCTGCTGGCAAGAATACAATATAATCTGGACTAGGGATGGTGATTTTCAATTATTTCACAGATCGAGTGATCGCATACGTGCTTGACTGTAAATCGATCCCCAGCATGGGGAAGAATCTATTTGTAGAAAGCATCTTAGCCAGATGGTACCATTTGTATATAAAATGAACGCACGCATAACATGGCAGTACCAAGTTTTTCCCCATTATAATAGTCAATGCTTAGCATATTGTCTTAACTCAAATGTTGTGCACCCACATAACCAATACACAACGGCTTGGATGTACTCAATTCAGATTTGCTGGGACATGTGCATTATTGTTCCATACACCCAGCTATGAAGTAGTGCCTGCCAAAGTTCAGTCACCATTCTCATTGGTCTAACACAATAAGTGGAAATTTGTACATAGTTGTACATGTATAACCTTTATGAGAAAATAAAAACCATTGAGAAGGCACGTATCTGACAAGCAATCGATAAATCCATTACTTATCCCTTATCTGGAGACACCCCAACCCACCAAAAAACAAACGCTTATAGAAACTGGTGATACTGCTATAGTGAGACATCAACGACACCTTGAACCAGTCTGAGACACAATGGCCGTTTTAAATCACGGTTAATCATAACAACCTCCAGCACAAGATCTGTCCAACACTACATGGAGTCCATGCCTTCATCTTTGAACAAAAACAAATATCGATAGAGATTTCACAAAACACCTTGGCTCCTCCACTCAAGGTATAAAGCATGCTTGTTCTTCCATTTGACCAAGCTCGGATGTGGAAGCAAATATAGGGGGAGTGGGTTTCTGAGTCGGAGTCCTTGCAAACATACAATTTTCAGTTGTTAAAACTTAACTTGAGATTACCATTTTACTGAGATTTACACTTGTGCACCAGCTGGAACTCTCCAAATTACATTGCACATTCAGCTACTAATATGGCTGATGGTGGATGATAGGATTCACCTGGAACATGTCTTCCCCAATCTAAGTTAAGCAGTTACCACAGCACTCATTTCCTACGATCTTAATCCCACACCTTCAACAGACAAAGATGCAAATTGCAAGCTGCATTACAAAAATTCACTTTTGAATTTACTCTTTTGAAGGTCCGTTTGAGGCACACTCAATTATATTGAAAAATGTTCAGCCTTAAAAATTTTACATCTGGCTTTTTCCAAATATCTAGGCTACAAGCACTGAAGAATGAATCGTCAACATTAGTTACACAAGTAATGGCACCTGCCTACAAGAACATTCCCAATGACATGCTGACAGGCATGTCAAATGCTAGAGTAGCTGCTGTCATAACCAGCCACTGCATTTACACTACAAACAATATCCGTTATGTAGTAGTTCCCACCATCATAATTTCACAAAGTGCAGCATTCTGTACCACAGCTAGAGAGTGAAGGTGGGCATTATCTCCATATTTCACCCATTAACATCCAGGTGGTCTTAACACAATACGATGCAAGTTGAATTTCAATAAGAGATTAAGCATTCATAAAAATCTAAAATGTACATGGATATTGCCAATTGCCCTGCAAATGCAAACTGAAGAACTATGCTGGTAACTGGCCTGACAAATGTATCAAAGTACAGAAAGATTTTCAATCATCTACAATATTATAACATAAGCTTAGAAAAAGTAAAAATAGGTGGCCTTTGCCCATGAGAGTAAACACAAACTGATTAGCATCAGTGTCTTGGGACATGCAGGATTATTGCGCCAAGCCAACAGGCAGAAGAGATACCCTTGTCGTTCTTGATCACAGGCTCCGGCTTTGAAGGGACTGGAGCTGGAGCAGGTTTGGGAATGGAGGCAGGCGCGACTGGAGGTACAGCAGCAGGGGTTGGAAGAGGAGTGGGTTTGGGGGTGGAGATGGGGGTGACTGGAGGTACGGTAGCGACTGGGTCTTTTTTCAGGGGAGTCTCCACCACGACAGGGCGGTGGAAAATGGGCATGCTGACCAGCTCCTCTGGGGGAATAAGGGGGGGCAGTTCATCGTCATCCTCCTCTAGAGCTAGGGGTGGGGCAGCAGCTGGAGCCACAGCTTTGGGAGGTGGCGTTAGGACAGGAGCAGCAGCTGGGGCTGGGGTGGGAACTGAGAGGGGAGCGGGAGGAGGGGCAATGGAAGACGGAGCATTTTCTGCAGCAGATGCAGGTGGAGAAGGCTTAGACTGGTTAGTAACAGAAGGGGGCTCGACTGCCGGGGTGATTACGGGACTCATTGGAAGAGAGACAGGGGTGGCTACAGGTTGTTCGGTGGACTTTGCCATGTCTGGTTGGACAACTTGCACACCTTTGGGGGAAGGCATGGCTTTAGCAGTCTCAGAGACTGGTAGTGCCACAGGCTCCACTTTGGGGCTTACAGGGAGACCTTGAGCAACAGCAGCAGCAAAGGACAAAGGAGCAGGGGCAGCAGGCACAGACATCACAGTGAAGGAATTCTGAGCAGCAGGGCTCTTTGGAGAGAGAGGCAAGTTGGGTTTATCAGCCACAACGGGCTTGGCCTCAGCCGGGGCCGCCACAGGCACGGGCTTGGCCTCAGCCGGGGCCGCCACAGGCACGGGCTTGGCCTCAGCCGGGGCCGCCACAGGCACGGGCTTGGCCTCAGCCGGGGCCGCCACAGGCACGGGCTTGGCCTCAGCCGGGGCCTCCACAGGCACGGGCTTGGCCTCAGCCGGGGCCGCCACAGGCACGGGCTTGGCCTCAGCCGGGGCCGCCACAGGCACGGGCTTGGCCTCAGCCGGGGCCTCCACAGGCACGGGCTTGGCCTCAGCCGGGGCCTCCACAGGCACGGGCTTGGCCTCAGCCGGGGCCCCACAGGCACGGGCTTGGCCTCAGCCGGGGCCGCCACAGGCACGGGCTTGGCCTCAGCCGGGGCCCCACAGGCACGGGCTTGGCCTCAGCCGGGGCCTCCACAGGCACGGGCTTGGCCTCAGCCGGGGCCTCCACAGGCACGGGCTTGGCCTCAGCCGGGGCCTCCACAGGCACGGGCTTGGCCTCAGCCGGGGCCTCCACAGGCACGGGCTTGGCCTCAGCCGGGGCCTCCACAGGCACGGGCTTGGCCTCAGCCGGGGCCTCCACAGGCACGGGCTTGGCCTCAGCCGGGGCCTCCACAGGCACGGGCTTGGCCTCAACGGCAGACTTTGCCTCAACCGCAGTTGCAACAGCTACATCATCTTTGACAAGTGCTGGGACACTGATGTCCACTTTGGGTTGGACCAGTTTGGTTTTTAGTGGTGGGGGTAGTGGGGCAGCAGGGATTTGGGCTGGAACAGGGATGTCAGCAACAGGAGAGGAGAGCAGGACTGCTTCCTTAGCTGGTGTGGCCTCGGGCACTTTCTTGGAGGGAGAGAGTACTTCAGGGGCAGGGCTAGCCTGGAGTGGGGCATCAGCTGGGACAGCAGGTGGGGCAGCTTTAGCAGGCTGCTGTGCTTTGGCACTCCTCTTTGCTTTCTTTCGCTCACCAGCTTTGACCACCTTTGGCTGAGGGCTGGACCCCTCTCCCTGACCAGGACCCGAAAAGCCACCCTGGGGAGGTGTTAAGGGAGAAGCCAGGGGGGAGCAGGGAGGAGTGGAGCGAGGGAGGGAGGTAAAGGATTTTGGAGAGGAAGGGGAATGAGGAGAGGAGGAGAATGATTTGGGGGAGCGAGGGAAGGAAGAGGACTTGGGGGAAGTTGGGGAGGAGGCAGAAGCAGATGAAGAATGGCGCTTGGTGGCTACAGGCACAGGGCTCGAGGTGGAGGAGAGAGGAGAGGATGACTGCTTGGGGCCACCCTTAGATTCTTTAGTTTTAGGCACAGCAGGGGCGCTAGCAGCCGCAGAGTTTGGAGAAGTGGAGGAAAGCATCTTGGAAGGAGTGGGAGGAATTGCTGAGGAAAATAAAGGGTTTCAGTTGGATTTTGCAGACATAATGGTAAAGGAATAGAAGGCTCAAACCATGCGCTTTTGTAGATCAGCACACAAGAGAGGGTGGAGGGGGGGGTAATAGATCAGTTGAATACTATGTTAGACTCAAAATGAATGCATGCATGCTTCCAATAACTTAATCTAATCACACTTCAGCATAACAATGTAACCTTTGTCTACATGCTTTGCTGAACACACCAGTTATAAAAATGGCACTGGATATCTGTAACCAGCATACAAACTAGTGCCACTTTGGAGGAAACTCGAGTGTAGTGAGAGCCCATTCTGATGCTCAAAGGCATGCGTAAGAGAATATTCTGCTGAGACTTATTTCCAGGCCCAGAGGAGGAGTGAACAAAAGCCACAGAAAGCTCAACTGACAATTACTAACTGTATTCTCATAAGGGTTAAGACAACACTGCACACTAAGGGGTAAATTAGTAAGTTAGGTCTGAGGGTGTGCCCTAAACCTGGCCCTTGGGGAACTCTGTTTTCGTTCAGGCTGAGCAGCGAAACTACAGAGCATTCAAACCAAAATTCAAGAGTCATATGGCTTTAAAAAGCCCAGCAAGAACGAAAGAACCCAAGGGTCTTGGAGGAAAGGGTAGGTGGGTTCTTAGAACTGGGTTCAACATGCCCATGATACGCATCTGGGGTTTGGGTCTACCTGACTTTTCTGCAGCGGCCGCCACAGGAGGAACTGGAGCTGAATGATTCAGAGGATTCACACCGTCACATACAAGTGTGGCAATATCAGTAAACACTTAGAAAACTCACACTTGGAAACACTTACACATCCACCTACTACACATCCAAGCGATTAAATGCCAAGCAAGTAACACTTACCTTTTAAACCTCTTGACTTTTCTGTCAACATGCCACGCACAAAAATACTCCTCTAGAAAGGAAGGCAGACTAAAACTGGCAGGAGTTGCGAGGTAAGATTCAGGCAAAAGTTCAGAACACCACATCACACGCTTGCTAAGCAGAGATCAGCAGTACCTAAGAGTTGTTACGATACCATAGAGGGAAACGTTCAAGATGGACACCTGTCAATCAACAGGTCTAAAGACTGTCTAAGAACAAACTGTACATCTGCACTACACCTTACAGGTATGCCCCTTGACAACTGTCAAAGAGCATGCCAAGCTCTACAGCCAGGAGAGCTGAACACCAGATCAATCAAAGCCATATCAATATCCATTCAAGACCTGGCACTTTTGCTGTGGATAATGAAGAATGGTAGTCAACTGCCCAGGACTACAGCTAACAAAGCAAAGCAAGCTTACATAAATCATTCTGGGTCCAACTGGCACTCAAAATTAAGCAGACTTCAACTCAAACTGCAGAACTGAATCGCAAACATACGACAACACAAAAGTAGCCCATCATAATTACTAATAGAAGCAAGTTGAAAATTAATATTTGAGCAAAGGGCATCACCCCATTAACAAATTAACCCGAACATTAAGCATTTCAGTTTAATTTGCACACACATTTTTAAAAGCTGGAATTCTAAATTAAACATTAACAACGCAATACCCGATTTCAAGGGCTTGCATCAAGAAAAAAATCTAATGACTTCAATGTAGCTAAATGTATATTGTACACACACCGTGTTGAATGAACAGTCTTCATTGATTAAACTAAAATCATTTTTATAAGCCCTTCACAATAGCACTTTGGCAAATAAAAGGAAAGCTGTGTGAAAACCTAGAAGATTCATGTCAATGTTACAACAGTTGGTTTTTATTTAAGGAAAAAAAAGTCAACAGTTCCAAGTAGGTTTTTCAAGCCGCAGAATTACTCAACTGCCAAATGGAATCTCCATTTTGTACAATATATCTGCTTTTGAATAACATTGAACATGTAATATGCTGTATAAAATGTATGTGAGGGACTTTAAATTACTCGCCAAACCCGTTCCATCTCCAGTTAGGGCCATATGTTTTTACAGAGATAAGTCCAGAGGTCGGGCCATCTGGGCAGTGTAGAGGTATAAGCACTGGCCTACCACCGCAGAGACCAGCAGTACTTCTGACATTCCTACGAACACAATCGGCAGTGTGGGAAGTCGGTGAGTGTATGAGTCCTGATTGCTGCATTAGCGACTCGTACTGGTTGGTCGGGGCGCCTGTCCAGCGGGGAGGAGATCCGGGGGAGATAGCGTGAACCTCCGTGCACGTTACGCTCTCCCAGTGCTCCTCGCTGTCAGGTGAAAAGAAGCATGACTCCACATGTATCGGGGGAGGCATGTGGCAAGTCTACACCCTCCCCAGCCCGACAGAGGATAGCGCATTGTCTTGGGACAATGGAAGGAAAATGGCAAAAAATAAATTAATAAATAAGTCCAGAGGTCAGAAAGTCCTGCCATGAGTTTCCACCAATTAATTCAGCCAGCTTATTTCACCAATTAGTTCTACCCTCCTGGCTGAAAAAATATGCCAATTGGCAAATCCAGGTGATTTAACAAAATACTGAGGACTTTTACTTTCTGAACCTGAATGGTCCACTTATGCTGATCATGAAAGAAATAACCCAATTTCTGTATAAATGGTTAGCTGTATGCACCATGTTCTTACATCAAGGGATGGCATCCTAGAAATTCTTCCATGTGCATGAAGCGTTTAAAATTTGTGGGGTGTGTCAACTTTCATTGTCGAATATAGCCTTAACAAATTCCTTTTTCATTGTGTTCAGTCACCCAAGTACTGCACAATGTTTAATTCTTTAAATACAAAAATTAAGACCATCCTCCTTGTCAGTCCAGAAGTTCATGCTTGCCACGACATTTACAGCACAGTAGCTGGCTAGTTATAAACATAAGGCATTTACATCTTTTTATTTTCGTATTGGACATATGCAACTTCGTACTCGGATTTCACATATTCGGAAAAAAGTACTTAACGTTAACATAACCAGAGTACTAGGTTTCCAAAATAAGATCAGAAAGATGTGCATGCAAACATGGCCAATGAGAGACAGTGGAATCTCTTCACCATCACTACTAGCACCTGCCATTAAGAGGGATAAAGCTAAACAATAGTAGACCTTCCATTCCCTGGATCATAAAAGCCCACTTGTGATGGTATCAATAAATAATCCTATCAATAGTGGCACATGATAACTATAGAAATTGTCCCTTTATTTTGCTCATAGGACCAGAAAGGTTGGCAGAGGAAGCATAAACAAATGAAACACAAGAAACTGTCTACAGAGAAAACCGCTAATAGATGAAAGTTCGACAGCACATTTTAAACTACAGGTTACAAACAGCGAAGCAAGCATAAGCACTACTGAAGTAGAGGGGAAGCACGGATTGCCTTCTTGAACAAGGGATTTGCTCACAGTGCAATTATGGGTACATGGTTGAAATAAAGCTTGTCAGATGTACTTAACATGAAAGGTACAGTTAAAAGATTTAGTAAACCTTTAACTTTGACAAACATTTTGTCATTTGTAACTCCTATTCAGTTTACATCACATTCTTATTACAAGGACGATTCCAGCAAAATAAAAAAAATTAATAAATGTATACATACAGGTCCAATAGCATTACTTTGCAGTTTGCTACATGGGGCAGCTCCCTTTCGATCCTACTCAGATGCTTCCATTTGTTTGACAAGAAAGTACAAGTCAACAATATCTTAACACAAATGGCATAAACGGAGTGTTAATTTTCTGGAGACCAAGTAAACCACTCACTCGACTCAACGAAAGGATGACAAATGTGATGCCTTGCATTAAGATGTAAAAAGCACCTGGAGTTCTTTCAGGACAAAAATCATAAAGGGAGCTGCCCCCATAAGAAAAACTGAATAACCCACCTGAAGGCTTCCTGGCTGCAAGGGACCGGTCTGCGCGACCAGAAGACACCTCAGTCTGGACACCTTCATTAGATAAGGTGGCAATGGACTCTTCACTCTGTATGGCCACTTCATTCTGGGTGACCACCTCAATGCCCACATCAACAGGCTCCAAATCAACTTCTGTGGCTGCGATCACTGAACTAGCCACTTCAGGACTGGGTTCAACACTTTGTTCTGAAGACTGTTCCAGGCTAACTGGCTCAGAGTCCTCGCCAGCTGTGACTACCTCAGCAGTAGGCAGGGCTGCTTCTGCACTGATGCTCTCAGATGCAATCATTGCCTTGTCCACTAAATCTTCTGCAACTGAACTGGGAGCAGATGAATCCTCTGTGATAATTGCTGGCTCTGGAGTGGATGTTTCTTCAGCCACAGATACCACTGATTCTTCAACTACAGATTCTTCAGCAACAAATTCTTTGGAAGCAGATTCTTTGGAGATGGTTACAGATTCTTCAGTGGCAGATTCTTCAGCAACAGCTACAGATTCTTCAGCGGCAATTTCTGTGATCACTTGAGTTTCTTTTTCAACACCAGATTCTTCAGGGACAATTACAGGTTCTTGAGCAACGGATTCTTCCAATGAAGCCAGGCATGCTTGAGTAGCAGATTCTTCAGTAACAGCCACAGGTGCTTCCACTGATTCTTGAACTGCTGCACCTTCAGTGGCAGTAACAGGCTCCTCAGGATTCACTGGTTCTTCGTGGCCTGGTGCTTCAGCAGGAGCTGGTTCTTGGACAACTGGTTCTTCTGTTGGGGATGTCTGAATAGCAGTTTCATCTACAGACGGTTCTACAACAGGAGGAATGGTTTCTTGGATAGACTGGTCATCTGCAATAACCACTGATTCTCGGACATCTTCTGTGGTGGCCACTGGCTCAATGACGGCTTCACCTTCTATGGTTCCTACTGGTTCAATGACAACTTGATCATCTGTGGGAGCCACAGATTCTTGGACAGTTTCTTCTGTAATAGTAATTTGGTCTTGGACTGCCACTCCTGTGGTACCCACTGGGTCTTGGCCTTCTTGCTCTTCTGGGGTGGGCTCAGTCTCTTGGGTGGAGACTTCAATGATCTCAGCAGCAAAGGATTCTACGGCACCATCAGCTTCTCCTTGCACTTCATCCTGTGCAGAATCCGCAGCCATCACTTCTCCATTTAGCTTCTTCTCAGGCTCAGATCGAACTTCTAGACTGTCCTTCCCGTCCTCATTGCTCCTGCTTTCCAAAGCACCAGTTTCCTGTGTTCCAACTGACCCCTGTTCCCCTTTGGCAATTTCAGCAGCCCCCACTGGGCTATCTGTAGCGATCACCTTGACTGCTTCAGGCACTGATGCTGCCAGGGAGACAGAAGCACCCAAGTCCCCCGAAGCTGGGAGGAAGGGAGGAAAGTAGGAGGGGGGGGGAGTAACAGCGACATCATCAGCAAACGCTGATGGAACATAAAGGACGGCCTTTGTGGCATAAAATCAAAATGTACCCTTCTGCACGACCATGGACATTCCAGTAACACAGAGTTGTTATATCTGACTATGCGAAAAGTCAAAACCACAACATCTCGTATGTAACAGGAAGGTGCCGAAGTAATGTGATTTTCAAAATTCAGATCAGAAGGTCTTTGATTGTATGAAACAAAATCCTTGAGGGCTACCACCTTTAATAGGCCAACTCAAAATGAGTTATAAAAACATTGACAGTTCTAAACATTTAAAGGCACTTAACCAAAGTGGTCAGCCATAGCAAGGGTTTCCTGGTAGCCCTCTTCAGTTGTTGCGCAGTGCATTGAAGGAGTGTATGACTGATTATGAAAGCAGTAGTCACCAATTGTATTCACACTCAAAATATGATTTAATGGATTAAATCCATGTGTGCAATAACCATAAATAATTCACTAAATGTTTATACTTCCAACACTATGCATAGCCACCACATTCTACAAATCTCACCTCAAGGACCACATTTATGAACATCATGCAATCAAGAATATACATTAATCCACAAAATGGAAACCTAGATTTAACAAATTTCAGGAACTTTAGAATCGTCCAACTGTGTATTTACACAGAAAATATAGAAAAATACATACAAGCTTAATTCAGGAGAAACCAACTTCACAGTAGAAAACAATGACAAGGAGCAGGCCATAAATTACACAGAGCCATGGTCTTCCCTATTTTCTGGTGCCTATAAATAAAAGACTGAACCTATTCCTTTCAACAGCATCCAAGTTACAAAAGGGTTCCTGGGACAGGCCTTACAGCAGTCCTTAAATTAGCAAGACAAATTTTCAAGAAATTAGCCTTCACTGTAGAAACCGTTTCAGGAAGCAAACAAGGACAAGAGGTCTTTAAGCAAGGCTGACATCAGCGTGCATCTAAAAATAATTTCACATTGGCTACATTAATTGCTTGCTTGATGCAAAGCTGCAAGAAAGCTTCTTTTGCCACCAGAAAGTAACAAATCGACTAACCGCACCCTAGCCAATGCTCTAATCGCGTAAAACAAAAACTAAGGATTTGTGCCTCTCCATAACAACCTCAAGCTATTCTGTCAAGATATTTCAGTAACAAATGTACCAGTACCAAGTAATGATTAAAGGAACAAAAAGAAAATGTTCTGACCCAGTTATACAGTCCTCAATCTGACAGAATACATAATCAAAATCCCTCCCGAGAAGAGAACTGCAGTAAGCATATTTACAGTGACAAAAAAAGATAAACAAAAGACTGACTGCAGAAGTATCTCCAATCTTCAACTGCCTGCAACATATACCATTGCTCTGCGTAGTGTTGGTAGCATCAACTAGGCATTTCTTCAAAAATGAATACAAAAAAATTGCACACTTGTATTTTCTTCTCTTTACATTAACAGGGTATGAATACATTTGGAGAATACCAAATCAAATACTTCAACATTTGAAAATATTTTCTCAATAACTGGTGGTGGAATCTTCAAATGAAGACACCATGTATAGTGCAAATTACAGACTCACAAAAGTGTGAAGTGCATTAAAATCAAAGTGTTCAGAGTGCCCTGGTGACCACCACATGCCCACAGCCTTATTTCAGGTCCAACATAGATACTGGATAAGACTCCCCATGCACAGCTTATCGAAATATTCCTCTTCACTATTGCACTCAAAGGAAAATACTAACATTCGGGTTCCCTTGGAAATTGACTGATGCATAGGGGAGTCTTATTTCTCCTGCTTAGTATGGCAGATTTGTGACAAGTGAACCGATGCGGTGTGCATGTGAACCCAAATACTGTGCCCAGAGCTCCAAAGGTCATGCAGTGCCCCAGGTAAGTGCATTCTCCCAAACAACTCCCATCCCCCTGACAGGACACATGAACCCTGAGTTCAAGAGAGAACATTGAAGAAGAGACTGCAGCATCCACAAGAATCTACAAATGTAATTAGGACTACAGAAATGAAGAGGGAAAAGGAAATTGAAACTGGCCATGCACGATGTCAAATAGCCAGTGACGTGACAGTAATTAGGAAGGAAGGAATTTTCTTTTTGTCTTTAATTGAAATGATATTGTAGAGTGTGTGCTTTACCCCTTCCCCCCACCCCACCCCACCCCACCCAAGCAACCAAGGAACATTCACCAGCAAATACTGTCTTTTCACATCAACATCGATCCTTCACATCAAAACATTCAGAATCAGACCTTAGCTTAACTACATTAACACAAAATATGTCTTCACAACAAACAGTTTAATTACAAACCATTTTAAATGTATTTATCCAAAAATTAAATTGAAACCATATAAAAAAAAAACCACTTCATACACAACTAAAAACTGCAAGTTTTCATAAATCCTTCAGCACACCATTATCACCAAGTTACACACAAGTGACCAGTTCAAATACAAATAAACCAAGACAACAGATCTTTCCCAACAATATAAAAAGGTTTCCTTAGCAATACTGATCAATGCTTGTCCATTGTCTCAGTGTTAGACCACACACTAACAACTCATGCAAGGAGTGTTTTTAAAGTTTTGAGTACCATGCAAAAAGAACTTAAGTCAAAATAAGTTAGTCCCGATGTGTGTCACACCATGACCACAGTGAAACAAACAGTGCAGGCAACTGTGTGTGTTTGTGTGTGCGCGTCTGTCTGTCTGCGCGCGTACGTGCATGTGTGCAGGGGGTCCTGGACAACCTTAAAGTAGGTATTTTATAGACCAAGACATCTTGTTTAAATAAAGTCCCCCCCCCCTCCCCCCCGCAATCCATCTACTTAATTATACATTTTATGCAAGAGGTCATCAACTAAGCCCCTGCTGTCTACCCCCACTACCAAGTGTAAAAACAGCTGAAATTCTACTCATCTAAAGTGCAGTCAGTGCAAATTGGAGGCAGCTGTTTCAGATAGGTGTCGAAATACAATGACCAATTCCAGACAAAGATAGTGTTTAGCATAAAGGAAACTTAAAATTAACAGCATACAACTAATCATATATCCTATAACCTACTAATTAATGAAAAAAAGCCTATAACTCAATGGCTTTGTCCCATTAAAATGTCCCACTACACAAAAGCTAAAAACTATTCAGAGGCCAAAAAACAGTTTCCAGGACCCCATGTGCTCTTTGTTTAAGCGTCTATAGACAGAGGAATTTTAGCAAGTGCAAAAGCATACGAACCAGTCTCCCCCTGTGGCTGCTGCATCTCCTGTTCCATAGCCGGAACGGTCTCCGTGGCTTCACCAGGCATGTCTGTAGACAAGGACCGCAAGAGGACAAGCAAAATTATATTCGCGAGGCAGCTCTCCTGGCATTGCCCCTGAGGTTTGCGTCACTTCCAGATATCGCGAATTTACAGACTGGAAAAACTAGGAAATGAGCAGAGCAGACGCCTCTCTAAGCTTGCCAAATAACGCATAACGTCCACATGTACCAAGATTCTGTTTTGATATGGAAAGCAGCAGCGTTACTTCGACTCTTCTTTTCGGAAAAATGTGATATTACATTTAGAGGCGAATTTGTCTCACTTTAAAAGATGCCTAATGTAGTCACCCACAAAAAAGGGGCAACGATTCGGTAGGTAATGGGTAGACTTGAAACAACTGCGATGTCAAATAGTATCCCACCACACGTGTATGCGTTATTCAGTTCCTAAGTGTACACATTAACGTGTAGCGTGAGAAGTCTACGGACTGAGTGTGATTGTAAAAGACCGTTTCTATAAAGAAATGAGCAACGCACATATTTACACCACAGTACCTATATGAAGTGACAAACGTTAACCACTGGTACGCTGGCTAATCATGGCTCCACTGGGCGACTACCAATACGGTTTGGTTTACCAACTAAAGAGTTTTTTTTTTTTTTTTTAATATATATTTTAAACAGTTGGCAGGCTAGTCTGCAGTTTCTTTAACTCAGTAAAATGTTTATGCTGGACACCAGAGACCAAAGCAATAATTATCTAGCGGAGTTTAGCTGGCAACCCAGTACGGACGTTACTCACATGTGAGAAACATACAACATACTTTGCTAGCAATCTGGCTACACGACGAATCTTTTAGACATGTAATCACTTACATAAATATAACTTTGTGCTAAAAATTAAATGACAACCGGTCAGTATTCTAACAAAGTAGGAATATACAAACCTATATTGAACTGTCCACCTTATATGAAGTCACAAAATAAACCGGTTGACGTATTTGCACAAGTAAAGCCATGTTAGCGAGCTAACTGACTAGAACTTACAATGCCCGGTTGTTGAGCAATTGGTCGCGACTCTGTAGTTGGACCATATGACAACTAGTCGATAAAATAATACACGTAACGTTTAAATATCTTTCGGAGCGTACAGCAAATACTTAAATGAGTTAAATAAGGTGACAACAACAGCAGTTTAGACACTAGCTTGAAAGCGAGGCGTCATGGAAGCAGTCGCTTTGCCCCCATTTTGAACCAGCACTCAATTTCACTTCGGCGGTTGTACCGCAAACTAACGGCAGAAAGTCCAAAATAAGGTAACCCTAACGTCCCCCCCACACTACGGGTTTCACAAAGTTGTACATTGTACGATTTTGGGTAGTATAAGCAGCAAGATGCCAGTGGATTGTTAACAGAAACACTCACTGTGTCAGGGCTTCAGATCCAAGATGGCTGAAAAGAGAAATTCTGATCACCGGCTCGCTGGGATATCAACGCTTACTAGCTAACACTTTTTGCTTCCGGGTCATGGCTGTGTGAAACTCAACGCAGCGAAGATGGAAGTCAGCATGTGTCCACAGACTGTCAAAAAGAGCCCCTGTGACTGTTGAACCTAGTTTCGGTGCTGTTTGTAAATATTGTCACATCATACGACATGTTTAAGAAATACAAAAAATATGGTAACCTCATGACATTAACGTCAGTGATATGATGAAGTACAGCGTTGATATACGCCCATGCGTTTTTATATTTAACGTTAAATTATTTTTAATATAATTCGCAAACATAGGATGGCTGCAGTATCCACTGTCAGTTCATAAGGCAGACAATCATACATGTCTTTTCATTCTGCTGTCCAACAACAGCCGAGCTGCGTCTGAATAGTACACTATGCAGTCGGAGCTGGAAAACTGAAGGTGGCTCATCCACCAAAGAAGTGGCACGGACTACTATGGTAATGCTGGATGAAACCACCTGCTTCACCCCACAAGGCTTGGCCACATCCAGCACAACCAGGGTCAGAATTAATTTCCAGACAATGGGCAAAGCTTTCTTTGTATATATATGTATATGTATATATATATACATATACATATATATATAATTATTGTTATTATTTTTTAATCTATTAAATAAAATGAATGATAATTAAATGCAGTTTTGCCACAGTGACATTTTTTGTGATATAATTATCTATCATTATCTATTAGCATCTTTGATTTCATGAAAAGCGCTATATAAAATAAATGTATTATTATTATCATTCATATTTATTTTATAGATTTAGAAGTTTTTTAAAAATATTTACTGCTTTGCCCAATGTTTTTGCCCATATATAAAATGTTATTCCAAACCCAAATTGTAACTGCTGCAAAAACCTCCATCAGTTCAGGAGTGCACACTGGCACCTCCCTAAATATGGCAAGATGTCACATCTGTAAGTTGCTGTAAGATGCATTTTTATGAATGACAACAGACCCTCTCTTCAAAAAAATTTGCCTTTATTTTTATACCATCAATGCAGGAGTCAAAGACAGAATTACATTTTAGCTCATGACAATCAATCTTCACACTGGAGATGCTGCTCTCCACTCTATACAGGTGTGAAAGTTGCTATCTAAATTATTTGTTACTCTGAATACATCTTCCTGAAAAGCCCACCTCTAAAATGTTAGCATAATAAGTTACATAATATTAATATGACACTATGATCATTAAAGATTCCATTGTACTGTTTGAGTAGATGAGTAGATGAAAGAGTGGAGATGTTAGCTCCAGGGTTCTTGTCAAATTCTCTTCATCTGGCCACCTTATGATCTCCTACACCTGACTGAGGAGATAAAGTCTTTACATTCCCAACCCTCTTTGATTCTCCATGTCAGAACTGTAAAAAATATGTTCTCAGTTGACATACCTGGTTAAATAGTGGTGGGCTATACTATAAATATATTGAGGGGAATGGTACTGACACAGGTAACATCCATAAACATGACTTTTTTTATTCCTTATTATTTCACTTCATTTTTTAATAATTTGACCACATTGCTTTTTCCACTTCATGTGCTTGCACTCTAAATGAGGATATTACTTATGACAGCCAGTTTCCCAGTTTTGCTTTGTTACTAGTGTGAATGGTGTCATTGTTTCATAGATTTATTCTCAGTAGGTCAAAAAGGAATATTGAGTAGGTATTAATCCGAAAATAGGCCTACAAAAACTTCCAAAATAGCTTCAAAAACAAGGATGCAGTAGAACAGTGGTTCCCAACCTCGATCCTCGAAACCCCCCTGTGCATGCTGGTCCAACTAGAGTTACAATCCCAGAATTTTAACAAGCTGTTTTTTTATTTTATTTTCTTAATTAGGTGCTTTTCATGTTTAGAGAAATTGTATACCATTTTAGGCCATATTATGTCAGTAATACCTATGCATGCCATCAAGAATAAAAGTCCTGTGTTCACATTGTACTTATTGTTCTATATTGCAAACAATTACAAAAAAAAAAAGAAAACAAAATTTTAAAACTGATCGAAAGAGATGCACCAATGGGATCCTATTTGGATTGTTAAACATGTGTTTCAGTTTGTTCATATTTTTTTCCTTAAACGTATTAACACAATGGAGGTTTAGCTTTGCTTTGAGTCATTCATGTAAACTAGAATACAAACTTGAAATAACGGGCGAACGTGCAATATTACTGAATGAATTGCAGCGGGATATGTTTTTAGTATTTCAATTAAGGTAACGTCCCTCACTAATGGGA
Source organism: Anguilla rostrata (assembly GCF_018555375.3). Taxonomy (NCBI): domain Eukaryota; kingdom Metazoa; phylum Chordata; class Actinopteri; order Anguilliformes; family Anguillidae; genus Anguilla; species Anguilla rostrata. Next base: position 25,294,183 of record NC_057943.1, on the reverse strand, counting down.
GTGGTTTGATAAAATCTAATTGCTGAGCTTTTACAGTCTCTGGCTTGACCCCTTCAATTTGACAGCATCGTTTCCGAAAGTTAGCCAATCATGGAAAGCGCTGTGACGAACTTCCTGCTGACATGTTTTCCAGTTTACGGAGGTTGGACTTAAAAGGAAAAGATAAACAAACTGAACATGACTTCAAAAGTGAATAGAAGTTCAGTATTTGTCCTAAGAATGGAAGACGAGCAGTATTATATCTGCCTGCTTTAACGTAAAAAGTTTTGGTACGCTGTTCATCAAGTATTGCTTTTGATGCATTTTGTTCAAGGGCGAAGGGATTTCAGTAGCTTGCTAGCTTGCTAAATACAAAGCTACTGTAGACCTCTACAGGACAGTGGGTATTATCCAGCTTGCTCGATTGTAATACAGTGGGGACACAAATGTCCGCAAGCTGCAGTTCATAGTTGTCTATTTTCGAATTAACATTAGGTCTTGCTACATGTTAATTCAATAAACAAGAATCATACGCACTGCTGTGCTTTAAAGCGAAGTATAAGCACAATTCAAATGTTGCCTTGACCGATACAGTACAGTTTATTTTTCACAAGAAATAGCTCAAAAACGCTCTTCCGGTTTCCGCTACTACACAAGGTAAGATTTTCATTTAAATCGGCGTTTGCTGGCGTTACTTTACCTATCCTCATAATTACGTACAAGAATAAAATGTGACGAAACGGTCAATGACTAACCATTTTTTAAATGTTCTTCATTTTAGAAGTGGCATAATTCGGAACTTGGAAATAACTGCATCGCTTAATAACCTGTTGTATGGCTGTGTAATTGAGCATTCCTAACATATCCTTACTTTTTCCTTCTTTTCATTTCTTCTTTCACTCTCGCAGAACAGGTTTAACTACGATTAAAGGGGATTTATGGGATCACAAGGTAATTTTTGATTGATCTATCATACCTGTATCTAATATAAAGACGTCAAAAAATAAATGGACAGCTTAGAATCGAGCAACATGTGCTTTAGAAGCAAGAAATCCCACATTCCGACGTGCTGCATTTCCTTTGTTTATAGTCTGTCTGCACATTTACAGCAGCGGATTGCGTCTCGTGTAGCAATGTCGCGATATCATCGCCTGTTGGCAGTGTTGTCTGTGTATTTCGTTGGAATTGCGAGACACAGAGCGGCGTAGCAAGCTACATGTTATCGAGAAGGAAAGGCCAACAGCGTTGTCACCAATTAACACCAACATCAGAATTAATATAATAGGTTGCTGAGTGGCGTGGACACTATAAATGCAAAATACAGGTTTGTGTCTAACTGATTGTGCTGTTTTTAGAAGCTCGATGTAGCAGGGCATTCATTGACAAGGAGCGTGCCTCAGACTGCATCTCACGTAACGGTTAGCTAGTTAGCCTGCTATTTGATTTTAAGGCAGGCCAGACGTGCAGGAATACCGTGACAGGTCGTAACAGTCACTGCAAAATGTGTAATTAATATAGGAAGAATTGTGCCATCGCCAGGAGAGCTAACAATGCGTGTAAATTGCTTCCAGTTTGAAATGTTTTGCAAATGCCACGTCTGTTTTCTCAATATACCTAGCGGGTTAGCCATTTCACTTTGGTATTCCCCTCGACAAAGAAATTGGCAAAGGATCGAGGTGGCAGACAGTAGAGACAGTTTTTCACTGTTAGCTGTTTATAAAGTAAAAGTGGAAGTCGATGTTAAAAGATGGCAGTTCGTTAATTTTAGGCTTTTCCCCATTGACTGCTTAGTTGTGAATTTTTTAAAGATACCTACCGCGACTTGTCGAATTTACTTCAAGCAAAGCAGCTTTAGCACTAATGATATGTCTGTGTTATGTAAAGTGAAGTTTAGGTTTTCAAGTATGAACTGTGAAATGTCAAATGCTGTTTAATACCGTTTTATGTTCTGAGTGTATAATAACCGATTATTTGCTATAATACAAGATGCAAAAGTGTGCATGTATATTCAGTTCTTTTACTTGAGTCTTGATACATTAATAAAACTTTAATTTCTTGACACTCATGAATGGTAATCAAAAATAAAGTTAAAATCAAATTATAAAGGGGATTGGACATGGTGTGACGAATATTCTGGCACGTGACGGTGCTCCCATGTTTTGCCTGTGTTTCTGTATGCCCGTCCCGCAGTTTCTTCGGTGGCAATGAGTGTGCGTGCGGGGCAGGGCAGCGACGAGGTGCTGGTGTCACAGGCTGTGTGGGATTACCTGGCAGCTGCTGGACGACCCTGGCTGCTGGAGTTTCAGGACAAGCAGGGCCTGAGCGCAGGCATCGTACGGCGCGGGGAGAGAGGAGGGTGCTGCGCAGTCAGGCTCAGACCCATTGAGGGGGGTGCCAGGGCTGGGGGCGGGACGACAGGGGACCCGGTCTCCCCTGCCACCCGAAAAGCCTTCATAGACCTGTGTCGCTGCGCTCGCAAGGAGATGAGCAAACAGGAGGGGGCGCCCAAGAGGAAGCGGTCCCTGTTGCCCTGCGTGGGTGTGGTGGAGGCCGACGGAGAGGGAAGCCTGCTGCCGCCCCCGCCCCCCCAGCCCCGACGCTCCCAGAGGCAGCAGCTGAGGTGCACCAAGCCGGCCGACCTGGGATCCGCCCTGCCCCCACCCGTGGGGCAGGAGGCCCCTCCCCACCAGGAAGCGGAGCTGGGCGCGGCGTCATTCGCGGAGGGGGAGGACGTTGGCACCAGCTGCTCCATATGCATGGGGGAGATGGTGGAGAGGACCACGCTGGACAGGTGCGGTCACGCCTTCTGCCGGTCCTGCCTGGACCGGGCCTTCCAGGTTAAGCGGGCGTGTCCTGTCTGCCGGTTGGTGTACGGCCAGCTGATCGGCAACCAGCCCGCCAATGGCAGCATGATGGTGGAAAGGGACCCAGACATGGAGCTGCCGGGACACGAGGGCTATGGCTGCATCTGCATCATATACAGCTTTCCTCCCGGCATTCAGGGGGTGAGCACCAAACCTGGGAGGGAGGGGTGGTGATTGGAGGCACCGTGGGTATACAAAGCCATTAAATCAGTATTAGTTTTAAAATGACATATCTGGATTTTCACTGACCATTAGGCATTACCACAGTAGATTAAAACACAGCATGAGACACCAGCTTACAGGTGAGGCACTAAACTAGATTACCATTTTCAATAAGGTTGTCCTAGGTTTCTTGGCTTTTGTGATCCAAAGTAAGGGTGTTATGCCCCCCCCCCCCCCCATGTGGTTTTCTAATTCTACCCACTTAATCATCCAGATTAATACCCCCCCCCAGTAGAATCGCTCAGTAGAATCACAGACTGGGCGTGTTCCAGTCTAGGTGTGACTGGTGCTGGATACCCTCTTGACAGCAGGCAAAAGCCTGGATTGATTGAAGGTCCTGTTCTTGCTGATAGACACTTTTTGCTTTTGTTGATCGTATTGGTATATAGGATCAAGTGGCATGATTTGCAGTTATAGGATATATCCAGAAATCCAATTTATTTGAACTAACCGGTGCCTTCCAATTCATACTTTTCTATAATAATAAACCAAGTCAGTGTAATACCTGTGTAATCATATCCTTCAGTGTATTGATTAATGTAACCTGGAGAGCTCAGAAAATGTCTTTTACTTGTTCTGTTGTGTGGGCCTTTTTTCGGGTGTCTTTTTTTGTGGGGGGTTTGCAGCAGGAGCATCCTAACCCCGGGGTGAGGTACCCAGGGACAGACCGGGTGGCGTACCTGCCGGACAGCCCCGAGGGGAACAGGGTTTTGGGGCTCCTGCGGCGGGCCTTCGAGCAGCGCCTCATCTTCACCATCGGGACCTCCATGACCACCGGCATGCACAACGTCATCACCTGGAACGACATCCACCACAAGACCTCTATCTGGGGCGGCCCACGCTGGTAAGGTGCCCTTCTTCTGGCCTTCTCACACCCTGCCCACATGATCAGCCATTTTGAGTGTATGACGAATAAATACGCTTATGTTCACGGCCTATGTTTACTGCTAAAATATTCTTGTGTTCAGTATGGATCTATAACCTCCCCAGACTCAGCCGTGTCACTCCCTTTTTCATGTCTCTCCACTGGCTACCTACATCTGCTTACATCAGATTCAAAGCCTTGGTGCTAGCCTACCAGGCAGCTAACTTGGCAGCTCTGTTATATCTTCAGAAGATCATCAGACCCTACACACCTAGCAGACCCCTCCGTTCTGCTACATCTGTGCTTCTGCCACCTCCCGCCCCTGCGTACCAACACTTCCAGGCCACATCTCTTGTCTGTTCTGGCCTCCCAGCGGTAGAATTGGCTTCCCGCTGCAGTCAGAACAGCAGAAACCCTGCCCATTTTCCAACACAGTCTGAAGACTCACCGCTTCACCCCATGGTTCCTCTGACCCACTTAGGATATATATATATATATATATATATATATATATATATATATTTCTTTTTCTCTTTCTTTGAATTCCCTTTGAATAATGCTTCAGTTATACCTGTGCAAAGATGGGGTTTCTGTCCTGTGGTACTTCCTTAAGTCATGATACAGACTGTTGTTTGTTAGGTTAACCATTAATGTTACAATTATTGATTGTTAAAGGGCCTCTGTCTGTGCCTTCCTGGTGATATCGCATTTTTGTATTGCTGCATCTGATGTACTCCACTTCTGTATGTCAGTCTGGGTAAGAGCATCTGCTAAGTGGCTGTAATGTAATGTAATAAATGTCCATAATAGGTTTGTTCTGGCTAATGAAAATATGAATACTTTTCTGACTTTCAGAAATTATGCTACATTTATCAAATGTAGATAATCACTCCAAGCTTTACTTTACTGGCAAAAGCACATATACTGTAATTATGTGAATTATGCTTGAGTGCTCTTGAAACTCGGTTGCTCCAATTCTTTTCCAAGAACTCTTCAGTCAGTACATAACCACCATAGAAAATAACGAGTGTTAATTGGTTAGTAGATTGAAATAACATGGTTGGGCTAAGCAAACCCCTGGGCCTCCCCCAGTCTCCTCCCAAAAATGCTGTTAAAAACATTCCTCTGCTACGCAGGATCCCATCATGTCTGCGCAGATCAGCTGATCTTTCGGCTGTCCTGCACTTCCTCCTCTCCCCCCATGCATTGGCCGATCGCTCTGTCCTCACGCCACAAAGATGCGCAGATTCATCCTTTGTTTGGTTGCGAAGATCACACAATTATTTTTTTCTTTCGTTTTCTTTTTCTTTTCCGCTTCCCCTGCAGCTTCGGGTACCCAGACCCCACGTACCTGGTGCGAGTGACGGAGGAGCTTCGGGAGAAGGGGATAACCGCAGACTGACGGTACGGAGGCGCCTCCACCAGCCCCGGGCCCTGGCTCCGCCCCCACCTCCCCGACTCCTCCTCCTCCTTCTGCTGCTGCTGCTGCTCTGCACCACACAGGCCCCGCCTCTCCTCCAGGAGCCTGGACCAATGACCGCACTGTCCCGGCGCAAAACACGGGTACGAGGGGGGGGGGGGCGGGGGGGCGCCCTCACCCAACTCCAAGCTCTTTCATCTTTAAAAAAATAAAATAAACATATAATTATCCCCCCTCCCCCGCCCCTCCCTGTCTGAGAGGCCGGGTTGGGAAGGGGGGCTTTGGTGCGTCTGTATTAGCGGGACCTTGGAAAGGGCCGGCTCCTCTGCACCTTAGCGAGCGCAGTGCCGGGTCGGACGGTGGGAACACAGCAGGGTGAAACCTAGAGCCGCTCGAATGTCACCTTGGCACGAGATTTTTGAGAGTTCGCATACAAGATGTTTACTTTCCCTGTGTTTTTTTTCCTATATATTTTATTTATTTGTGACTCTGTGCTTCAGGGAGCACATGTTATTGAACAGTAGTATCCTCTGTCCTTTCCTCCAATAATTCTTTTTTGATTAAATCAGTTCCTCATTAAATGTTGCTGAGACTTTCCAATAATGTCCAAAAATCGACTCCGACAGAGGAGAGCACGGACTTAACGGTGTGGCACAGCCGCCCGCAGTTGTGATGTCAGTTTAAGAAAAAAAAAAAAAAGATCATTTAGAAGACAAAAAAAGCAGCATTGCAATCACAGCACTAACAGGCACTTTTGGTCAATGTGCAATGGAAGAAGGTGGTTTTGAGAGGGAGCACTGGTAGCGTGGCGCTCACTTTGAGTCTGACAGGGTGATGTGGTTGCGCGTTTTCCGAGCTGCGAGCTCTTATTTTCAGGCCGGCCCTGGCAGGTTTGCCTCGGCCTTTGGCTTTCCCTTTAGCGGATTTGTGTTGGAGGTATGTTGTTACAGAGTATTCTGCATTGTCCTGTTTCAGCAGAGCAGTTGGCGTAAGAGCCTGCTGCTAAGAAGTCCAGGGAGGAGCAGAGCTTCTCAGCACTGTTCTTCTGTGATGTGCAGAGAGGGCGGAGCTTCCCTGTACTGTTCTTCTGTTATGCGTAGAGAGGGGGTGGAGTTTCTCAGTACTGTTCTGTGATGCATAGAGAGGGCGGAGCTTCTCGGTACTGTCCCATTTTCTTTTTTTTTTTTTTTTGTCTCTGGCTTCCAGAGTAAGCCATCAGCTGACACCTGAGTTTAAAATCTGATCTGTACCACGTACACTTGAAACATTGTGCATCACTGATTTTCTTTTGGTTTTTATTGGGGTTTTTTTTTTTTTTTGCTTTTTGTTTTAAAAAAAATTCATATTCCATGAGCAGATTTATAAGATGATGTCAAAATGATATACAAGGGCACATAGATCACTTAAACCAAATTAAAGGCACAATAATCCATTTCATAATTCTAGTTATCTTTTTTATTTTCTTTTTAACAAATAATAATGCATTTGATTTAATTTCAGTTCATTTTATGTAAAATATAACTTCAGGCTGTAATTAAAGCAGATTTTAAGCAGCGTCATTACATTCCTCATTTCTCTGCTGGAATGTTGTCCTTTCAGCAATTTATTGTGCCTTTACCTCATATACAGTGAAGAACATCTGAGCATGTTGGTACAGAGAAAAGGTAACCTGTTCTTTTTTGGTTGATACTTACACCCAATTGGTGCAGTCAGCAGCATTAAGATTGTACATGTAATCTGGCTTTAACTGAAATATATTCTGCTCTTAGCATAAGTATGTTAATGTTTGCATTGCAGTTAACTCCAGAGTAGCAAATGCAGTTACCCCTCACATTTAAAGCTAGCTTTGTGTGCAGGTTGAAGAGAAGGATGCAGGTTCTTAAATGTACTTGAAGCGCATTCTTCTATGTTGGAATTTTAGCATTCAGTAGTAAATGAAAAACATGTAATAAGACTTTCTTGGTTCCCGCCCTCCCACATACATTACACTTTTATATTTTGAGTTATGGGACCAATACAGATTCTGTCTACAGGAGCCAGGATAATAGTTTACACAGGAACATTCTACATTCAGCGCAAACGTTTCTATGCAGTATCTAAAAAAAGATATAAAATAAGAGTTATTAAAAAAGTTGCACATGATTGTTAATTAAATGGTTCGATTCCGCTTTTATAGTTGTGTTGATTTATATTTTTGACTGAAACTTCTTTAATAATATTAAATAATTATAATAATAAAAAAAAGATGTGCTTTACATTTTCTTACTTGAATAAAGACTTTCTGTTCTATGGCCTTGTGTTTTGGTGTTTGTTCATTTGATAAAATAAATTAAATGCACAGTTGTCTGTCTTCTTAACTTTTTATTTTTATCCTTTATTTTACCAGTTCCATTGAGATTAATGTCTCTTCTGTGAAGGTGTCCTGGCAACATACAAAACTGTATAAATGCTGAAAACAACAGATAAAATACATAATAATAATAATAAGCAGGCATCATTTGGTTGTTAGAAACATGCACATACCTCTGTCACTGTATTTAGAACCAAATCTTTGAATTCTACATAAGTAACTGCCTGCCCACTTAGCAAATAATTTTAACCACTTTGGTCCCTAATTTCTTTTTATTTCCCAAATTCTCAAATGACCATTTGGAATTGTATGCCCTGTCCACTGCTGCAGCATCCCCAGTTTATAATGAAGGGTAACGACATATCGGCAGGCAAATAACCGATTGACTATTTGCTGTGACAAGGAGGATCAGCATGCATCTAACTCTGGTTCAGTTAATTCACTGGACACATCAACACCAGTTCACTCATAGATTAGATCACTGTATAACATGCACTTATATGGGGATATAAAAACAGGCTTCAGCAGTCATTCATGACTCAAGAAATGTAGCTAAAATGTCAGATCACATAAATCACTGGGCTAACTGAATAAGTTGGTGCTAAATCTATAAATAGCTATGGCCCTCCTTGCCCAACTGTGCTATTAAATAATATGGCAGGGAATACCATACTGACCGAAACCCTTCTCACATGTATCACATCACAGGACCCAGCCATCGACAGGCACCTTAGCAAGACTCTTTGAAACAAAATTTTTAAATGCTTTTACCTACTTTTTCTTTCCCAATTTTGCAATGTCCAGTATTTTATCAGAGCTCAAATGAAAATGTTTCTGTATCTTCTACTAACCTTCTGACTCTTTCCAGTTTAAATAGGCGCCTGGCACTTGTGACATCCTTCACTTTAAGACGTTTCGCATGTTTGCTCTTTGTTCTAAAATACGTGTTCTTTTATCGAGGGTTTTAAGGTAAATCTGGCAACTTTACTCAGCGTTTCGCCCCACCCAGGATTTGAGTCATTGTACACTTTCAGTTTGTAATACAGGAAGCTTCGGGAAATCACAGCTGTGGGTGAATGACAACGCTATATTTTCTTGTGATGGCGCTGGAGTATTACAGGCATTGATGTCACATTTTACAGTAAACACGCCAGAGAGAATTGCTTCATGATGTCCGCGGAAAATGCGTCTCGTCCCGGCGGGCCAAGAAGTCCTGACCTGGGAGGAGGACACTGTATAATCTGCATGGACGACATCCAGGAGAAGCGGACTCTGGAAAAATGCATGCACTCGTTCTGCGCGAGCTGTATTAGCGAAGTTTTCAAACTAAAGCCAGCGTGCCCGATATGTAATACATTCTACGGCGCTTATTTTGGAACGCAACCGCACAACGGCTCGATGAAAGTTACCCGAAGCTGGGAGCATTTACCCGGGTTCGAGTCATGTGGGACCATAGTAATTGACTACCACTTTCCAGCTGGTATACAGGAGGTGAGAATATGCCAGCGTATCTCTGGAATACTATATTATCGATGGTGTGGCTGTGGGTCATTAGACGTGCAATCGGGGTATGATGACACTGCGGATAATGGTCAGTGCTCTCTGCTAAGTGTTTAAGAGTCTGTCGAGGTCACTATTTTTCTGGCTTTTCCTTAAACCAAACGCTTTGTTTTTGCTCTTCTAGTCCCAGCAAACACTGCTCAGGTCTCCTAATCATTCGAACGTATTGCTTGTGTCATTGTTGCAGTCGATGTGAGCACCACCAGCCCGTTCAGATGTTTACACTTTGGTGGATATGTGCAGCGCTCGTTAAGAACTGATGCCCGTGAATTCTCGGACTTCCATGGCAGACATAACGATTGTAAAAAGGGCTGCTTTATGAGGATGCCTAATCGCTACACAGAAATTCGTTTGTGAGATTGCGCATAATAATTAGCCATAATAATTAAAAGTTTGTGCTCATCCTGATATAGTCAGAGGATAGATCCTTCTCATTACGCACATTCTGCATAGTCCTTATACAAACACAACAATAGTATTCAATATTGCTGCATATTATACGCAAATTACATCCAATGCAACTGCGAACACTGAACGTTACATTAAAAGCCAATGGTAGTGTGATATATCGCAGCCCCCTGGAGATGATACTATACCTTAAGGTTTTGGGTTCTTGATAAATAGAACGTAAATAAAACAGGATAAAGAATACTAATACAACAAATTAATGGACAGTTCACCGATCTATCACAGGGCACACACGCTGTTCAATTAGCCAGTCTCCAATTAGCCTACACTCATTAGGGTTCTATATATAACCTTTATGTTTAGCAACAAAGAACCCCTAGGGTTCTTCTAAATGAATCCTCCCACATGATTCTATATTGAACCTTTTGAGGGTTCCAAATACGCACCAAGCAATAGAACCCTTAAATGCTCTATATAGAACCACTTCTTTTAAGAGTGTACCTGCATGTCTTTGGACTGTGGGAGGAAACCAGAGTATCCAGATTAAACCCACATGGACATGAGGAGAACATTCAAACTCCATACATACAAACCTCCATACCTTCTTGCTGTGAGGCGACTTTGCTACCCACTGGACCACCATGCTGCCCCTCTTTAGTACAAATTAAATATGAACGCTTACTTTGAAATTATGCTTTCTGCAGCTAACATAATAGTTCCACTCACAGTGTTCAACACATTGTTTTGTTTTGGCCAACAATTGGCTGTCGTCATTGTCATTGGCACTGTCATGTGTAAAGAAAATGGTGATGGACTAATTATGGGACAATGACTGGCCCTGAAATGAGCTGGTCCTCAGGTTCCTGGCCTCCACCTTTACCTAACTGTGACCCATAGACTGAAACCCTATTTACACACACTGGATTTAGGTACACAGTGATTGTATAGTCACTTGGGTTAGCGTAGTGCAGTCTGTTTTCAGCCTGGAAATGCTTCACAGAGGGGTAATTATGTGTAAATCTGTGGTGTATGATAATTTGCCACCACATATTTTTGTGGAAAGAACAGCCCCCCCCCCCCCCCCCATCTGCCTGGCTATATACTCATTTGACTTCACTGCCTGCATTGAATAAATGAATTAATTTAATTAAAATGTTTTTTAAATGATTAATCTGTGGACAGGCCGGCCATCCGAACCCGGGCCAATTGTACGCCGGCACGTCTCGTCGGGCCTTCCTGCCGGCGAGCGAGGAAGGGGAGCGCGTCCTGCGGCTGCTGCGGCGGGCCTTCACACAGCGCCTCCTCTTCACCGTCGGCACCTCGGCCACCACCGGCCGCTCCAACGTCATCACCTGGAACGACATCCACCACAAGACCAACATGCACGGGGGACCACAGTGGTGGGTACAGAGCTTCAGTAACACCATGAGGTGGCGGGAGGGCACCTGGGTATAAGCTACACATGGCTCTGACCATGTTGCACTTTTCTTGATATCAGCCTTGATTCTACCTTAGCTCATACTGAGTTAATAATGCACATTGCTTGGGCGGCAGTGTAGCATAATTGGATACAATGTAAATGCTATGTAAAGGTTGTGTAGGTCGCTCTGGATAAGAGCGTCTGATAAATGCCTGTAATGTAAATATTATGGATATTTTGTGTAGTGTTTACCTGTCAGATAGTAAGTGGAGAATAACTAGTGCACAGGACAAATGTGTATCCTCTGTGTGATCTGTAATCATCAAGGCAATGGCCAGTGCATACAGCAGCTAGGAGGACAGCCTGCATCCACTCTGTCTAAGTGGCACAAAGTAATTAGCAGACTACATGACACACAGTAAATCTAATATCGACAAACACACAACATTTTACAGCACTTACCACAGGGTTCTGTCTCATGGTATGCTGGGGAAAACAGTCAGGCACTGAGATAGATTGGTTTTCACTCAAAGGTCAGTTGATGAATATTGAAGCCGGTAACATAGACATGAATACTACAGCTAGCAGTATTCTGCCTCTGGGCTTTCCTGCTCAATTAATCGAGGTCCAGAATTGAAGCAGTTTTTTTCATTTTATCTCTGCTCTTAATTACTTAATTTAATTAACCCAGCCATTATCTCACGGTTGACATTAATTCAAAAAAATAAATAAATCAATGCTGGAAGATTGTCCTTCTGCCCTGTACACGAGAAACCAGCCTATTGTGGGAATTGCATATCACTCGTGTGGCTGTGTCTGTGTACGTGTCTAATTAACTAATTGAACCAATGAAGCAGGAGCAATCAGTTGTGGTAAAAACCAGAATGTGGCTGGAACACCTGGAATTGCATATAGAATATCACAGTAATGTCTGTCTGTCTGTTCGTCCGTCTCTCCATCTTCAGCTTTGGGTACCCAGATCCGGGGTATTTGTTGAGGGTCCAGGAGGAGCTGAGGCTGAAGGGTGTAACGGAGGATGACCTCAGCGAGCCTGTGGACGGTACTTACCCTCGAGAGTCCTGAGGAAGCGTGGGCCCCAATGTTAACCTGCCCGTGGGCTGCAGTTACAGACCGCTGTAATGGCCTTGGCTGGGGCAGACTGCACTGCACACACCTCGTGTGCTGCGACTTTAAGGGTCGGTTCTGAAGGCGTTCGCTTGAGGAGGAGCCCACCGGTCCCCTTCCTCTCTCAACAAAGGCCAATCTCTTTATCACCCAGGTAGAAGACACGGCACAGTGCAGAACTCTAAAAGTTTCCTTATGTTCCCTCTGACCCAAGCTGTGCAAATGGTGTGGGATGATGACACAATAAATTGTGCTGACCTGAGCTGAAATTTTGAAGTGGAAAATTAATTAAAAGGCATAGTTAACTTTCTGGTCTTTCAGAAATATTTCAGTTTTAGCTCATGTTTTAGCCTGGCTAATGCTAAGCATGCGACAGCACAGACAGTGCAGTGGGCTACCCCTTTGCCAGGCCAGCTGCTTCTAAACCAAGCCTCCAGAAACATAATGCTGTACAAGTTGCTTTGGAATTATTTGAAGTGTGTTTTCTTGCTTTAAACCCCAACCCCTTGATGCTCCTGTACTAGCCATTGTAAGGCCAGCAGGTCATCAGAAACTTCTGGAAGTATGTAAATATCCTTCATTGCCCAAAAAAACTGTCTGGGCTAGTCAAGAACATTGTGATATTGCAAAGTGATAAAAAAATTTCGAGAAAGTGAACTATCCCTTTAAGACGTGTTCAGGAGTCCTGGCTCCCACAACCCCAACACTGCCTTGGTACCTGTTTAACTCAACCCTCACACACTAATCCAAATTGGCATCTTGTCTTTTTCTTAGTGTGACACTAAGAGTGATGATGGATAACACTCTGTCATCATAAGGGGACATATTCAGCCACCTTAAGCTTTTGGGAGGTGTCATCTGTAACACAATCACCTCCTGTGGATTGTTCCTTGTCACAGTTACCTTGGTAGCAGTGTAAACAAGGAGGTGTGTGCACATACAATCTAACCACAGGTGCACAGTAAAAATTCTTGATGATTGCATCACATTTGGGAGCAGTGTCAGTGTGTGGGTACTGTGTCTCCTCAGGCCCAGTGACATTCGTAACAGTTGCTCAGTTTTGTTCAGATGTGAGCTATAAGATATGCTGTCGATCCACGTGCAATAAACCAATTACGTGGCTGGAAAACCTTTGCTGATTTAGATAAGAAATCTAAGTACTTTCCATCTGGTTCAGACTCCAGACTGATGGGGGATTTTTTTTTTTTGCTATTGTTGCAATGACACGTGTGTACTTACTCCTCATCGCCACCAGAGGGCGACGTCTGCTCACATCGGCACACGGGACTGCGCAGGATAAACCGGCCCTGGTTACGAAACGGCAGGGCCAGTGGTGCCGCAGACACGGGGAGCGGAATGATGAGCCCTTGTACGCACGGGGATGAGTCACGCGTTTCCATGGAGACCTATGTCGGCTTCAGAACGGCGACTATGGTTACCTCTTAGGCCCATGACCTGACCAAAGGGGCAACCCCCCTCTCCACCCAACCACCATATAAACATTGAAGACGCATGTTTAATGAGCCCCCCTCTAGGATAATAAAGAAATAAAGGATTCAGTCACCTGAACATTCTCATCTCCGGAAGGTCTCCTGTGGGGTGCAAGAGTTTTATGGTATTTTGTTTTTATTTCCACATTTAATTAATTGAAGTGATTTACATTTTGGGGTTTCAGATGAAATACCAAAACCTCTTACATGTAATTTTAGACTTGGTTCACATATTAGCTTGTTAAATGTCCTCTGCATTGTGGACACAGTGACACACTAACACACTGGGCTTATTTTTGTTTTCGTTTCGGATCGGTGCCGGGCAAATTCACAGATAAGCAACTCATGGTGATGGGCTTGTATTCGCTGAGTCTCACTTCATCTTATTCGCACAGGGTCATGATCTGAACCTGCAGAGCCTCTGATGCTGCGGACAGAAGCTGGACCAGGGCTGCATCAGAAAACTCCAAATTCACATTGATCCTTCAACTGATAAAGATGGGTTGAAGCAATATGGCAGAAAGCATACCTAGCCAATCAGTAGTCAGTTCCGATCAGTGAAACGATAAGGGGCGAATGCTACCTCAGAGATTCAGACAGGGTCGTGCTCCAGGCTGCTCTTCCAGTGTTAGGGGCTGCTGTCCCCTTGCAGGTTTCCGCAGACACACAGTCTTCAGTGACTGTGACAGCTCTGCACCTGTTAGAAGTTTACTTACAGTTGAGGAGAGAGGTTTCTCCTTGTCCATCTGTTCATTAGAAGAAGGGAAGCAAAGGTGTCATTTCGTTTGTTTTGAATTAAGAGATGTACTCTCCGTGTACAAATTACAGTGTATCGCAGCAAAAATCTATAATGTTATTCAATTATAAAAAAATGAAGAAATGTATGTTTTTATATAAGGGCATCTTGGGGCAATCTCTAGTTATATGCATTAGTTATTATTCAGTGTGCATACCTGGTAAAATGTTGAGAAATCTGTTAGCTATTCTGGCGGGGACATTTGGAATTTGAAAAACCTAACTAAATGTGTTTAGCTGGTTGTATACAGTATGCTGCATTACATTACATTGCATTCATTTAGCAGATATTCTTGCCAAAAGATACCTGTGGAGGAGATGTAGAAGAATATAGGGGAACATAAGTTCACTCACCTGATTTGCATGAGTAATAATGCCAGACTTGGCTAATAACATTAATTATTAAAAAGAACTATGCTAAGTAAGAAACAAAATATAAATCTGGAATACATATATATTACACCCATAACCTGCCCAAAAAAGGAAAACTGAACCATAAAACTACCATAAACCTGAACTCATTCAAAGCGTATGAGTGTTGGTGATGGGAATGAGAGGGGAACCAAGATCCCAACAAGAGATGACTCTTCAATTGGCGTGTGAAGATGGACAACGATTCTGCTCTCCTACTGGCATTGTGTCAGAGAGGAGTAACTACGGCAGGAGGGGATCGCTAGCCACTCGAAGACTGTGAAACAGATTTCACCAGGATAAATGGTTTGAAGACCGACTGGAAGTATGGTGAAGCAACGTATGTCCTTATGAAGGAGAATTATGAACTTCATATGCCCCATCAAACGTTTTTTCCTGGGAAATACTTCATCTGATCAAGTTTGACATACGGACAACAAGTTTGAATAAGTGAAGGGTTACTGTATTTTGCACTGCCCCCTACTGGTTCCCTGATGAACTCAACTGAGAATGCAACCGTCAGTCCCCAAATAGGGGACTGCACAGGGTTTACGCATTTCAACACTCCATCTGATTGGCTGCTGACTAACTGGCAGTGCTGTTTCCTGGGTGTGACTGGAGTGATCCTCTATTTCTGTCAATCCCATTAATGGCCTGGCACTGATCGTGGGTATGGGGGCAGGGTGGAGCCATCACAGCAGTTCAGAATGTCAAGACATCTGCTGCTTCCTGAAGGCAGCCGAGGCCCATCTGGTCACCCCTTCCCTCTCCTTCCCATTCCATCTCTCTCTCTCTCTCTGACTCTTTCTTCTGTCACTTGTCCATCTCTGCATTCTCTGACTTCCATCTGTTTCTCTCCCCCCTTCAGTTCTCCCCCTCTCTTCTCAGTTTTATCCAGGCTTCTCACTTCATTCCTACACCAGTTTACCCCCTTCAATGATCCAAACTTTATTAACATGACAGGAGTTATCCAGTGCTGCCAGAGCACATTACAAGTGAAAACGCCCAAACGTATAAGTGAGTCTGGTTCCCTGGGTTAAGGCCTTTGGTCTTTAGCTCAGCAAGTGAAAGGTAATTGTGTGGAGCAGCAGGAAAGGCTGTGGCTTGAAACCCACAGCACACCTCCCCCCATTATGGACTTTAAATTATGAAATAGACTAACATAATAATAATAATAATAATAGGCTGGCCCTGTCCCTAAAACCAGTCGCACAGAGAGATGGGAATGGATGAAAAGCTTCACAGTGAGAAATCCACACAGTGAAGAGGTCTTTGATGGTTCAACCACTGGAATAACCAGTCCAGGCAGGGCATGGGAGTATGAGGTCATCATGGGGGCGGGGAGAAAGGTTGGGGATTGTAGGGGTAGATATGGTGGGGGGCAGTTATGTGGGGGGGTTTGCTAATGGATGTTGATTTTTTTTGAGCCCACGATGTGTTGTCACAGAAGCGTGCTATAATTCGGCTCATCTGGGCCGCCTCCCCCCGACACTGTCAGTGAAGTCACTCTTGCAGAAACGGGCCAGGTCTCAGGCCATGCCAGTTCCACCCCCACTGCAACCATGTACACACACACACACACACACGTTAAACGTCACTACGCCTATATTGTAACCCACTGTCACTCCCCACCTCCTTGGCTTGCTGGGCTGTATTTGGTAACTCCTCCTTACCAGCTTGCCATGCGCCAATGAGAGCGCACCTTACTGCGCTGATGCAGAGCCCTTGTATAAACTAGACCAATGGTGCTCTATCAATAAATGTTCTTGTCCAAACTCTACAAATCTAGCTAGCTATAGCAATATCTCTGACAGGCTGGGAGCTCTCCTGGTCAGCCTCCTTGCAGAGATCTGTCCTGATTGGTTGTTAAGATTCAGGGGCTGTGAAATTTAGAGTGGTTGATTGCAGAGTCTGAGGCAGTCAGAGGGACTGGATTTCTTTCTTAGAGCTTACAATTTATTGATATTTGTCAGAATGTGAAGAAGATTTAACCAAATATGAACAAAAGTGTTCTAAAAAAAAACTTACATACTGCATCTTTAAGTAAACATCTAGCCATTAATTAAACAAATTATGCATACCACCTGCCATGAATAAGGAAATAAAAGTACATAATATATTTTAAAACTTAAAAGAAATAATAGGAACATAATAATGAGAATACATTTTACATTACATTACAATCCCTTAGTGAACTCTCTTATCCAGAGCAACTAGCGAAAGTAGAGGACATTCTTCATCTCAGGAATACAAGTGCGATGTCACCAAGAAGGCACAAAGGCCCATTTATAATTAATAAGCCCAAAAATAACTGAACAAACCAACAATTAGAACTGAAAACAAAAGCAAATACCACCACACAGCTAACCTATCCTTACATAGCTATGCTGGCAATATTATCCCAAAAGAAAACCCAAAAAGAAAGAAAGAATATTGCTAAAGAGGGTCATGGTGCAGTCTGAAGGGGTGGGTCTGCAACAGAAGAAGGGCAGGGTTTTTGTCATCCAGACTGCAGTGAGAAGCTGTAATAATAATAATAATAATAGGGATCTAGTTCAGTGTGTAGCAGCCGATTTTGTTGCATAAAGACACTCTTTCACAGAAAGACCAGGGCACTGGCCCCACAGGGCAGTGTATAATCTAGCCATAGTGTCACTCAGAGGTGGAAGAAAGTTTAGGCCACAGGACGGCCAAGGTCCATCTGCACGTGAAGTGTCCCCCTCTATGACTACGGATGGTCGAATGGTGGACCGCAGCAGAAATGAGCAGTGGCAGCATGCCGCTTTCCCTAACCAGCAGCGGAGCTTCCAAAATGGGCATAAACACAATCAACTGGGCATTACAAACTGGGAGGAAATGTGTAGAAAAATGTATAGCAATAAAAGTTAAATGTGAGCTTGGATTAGTGTAAGGTTACCTGTATGACCACTCTGTGTGCCCATTGCTACACCAACCAGGTAATACAGTACAGCAGGATCCCAGGATATCACACTTGGCAGTGGTACATACTGTGACCTGCATACGTAATCAGAAGAAAACCACAGGGTTATGCAACAGGATCTCTCATTCTTTTAACGAATGTGAACATTCCAGGTCTGTTTATGTCTAGTCCCAAGAACATTCAACTCACAAATTTTCGCCCTGTCCCTCGATGCCTCCATTGTGATCCAAAAGTCTCAGGACGAGCCACTCGGCATGCGTGACTGGCACTGCCAAAGCTACATGCCCCCCACGCCCCAGCCCCCCTACCTCGAGCTCAGAACGCAAGGATTAGATTCCAGGGACTTCAGGGTTTATTTTTTCCCATTTTATTTTTTATTTAATAATGCGTCCTCCCTGGGATGGCAGCTAACGCTATGTCCCGTAGAGATGGAGGTAATCCCTAATCCCCATATCAAATAAACACACTGCCTTTATCAGCCCGTTTCCAAATGGGAGGCTGTCATTAAGTCTCGGACATGCAGGCTCTCCCTCCATCCCTCCTGCTCTCCATAAAAACACACATAACCCAATGGTTTCAGAGGCAGGCTGCTGTTCCTCTGCCTCTTAATTTGGCCGCTGTCATTTATCACCCCCCCGTTCCCCCCTACCCTCACTCCCGCACTCCCCACATCCCCATCCAGACATTTTAATATTCCATCATCCATTGTGGCCTTGGGAAAGGGGTCACAGGATTACTGAAATGTAGCCAACATGCAAATTTGTTCACTGTACAATTTTCAAATGCGAGGTGGAAAAATATCTTTTGTCCGTTTAATATGGCCATAAATAAACGTCCACACGGAAATAACAATAGAGAGGTCTTGAATGGCGGCTCTCGTCTGACACAGGAAAAATAATCATTCACTTCAGCTGTTCACAAACCTATCAGAGCACTGCAGAAATCAGGAGGGTTCTGAGGAGACGGTCATTACAGACATTACAGTGAAAGCACAGAGGCAACAACGGCTAACAAATTAAAACCGGTTAATGCAATGAAAACAGCGAATGTAATAACAGCTAGTTAATTTCTACAATTGTACAACTGCATGATTCACGTGTCTGTAAACAGTATGACATGATATGACATGTAGGATGCTGCATGTTCACTTAAGTGCATGCGTACACATCACCTGTGGGTCTACTGACATGCCTCAAATACACAAGAATACAGTGTTGAATTGCTATTGGCATTATTTCAATACAACAGACATAACAATCAAAACCATACATTACTCATGCTCCACTGTAGCTCTAAAATGCTTTAAAGCAACTGAGGAAAAAATGGCATTGCATTACCATACCATTAATGGAGTAAGTTGCCAACTGTGCATGATAGCACACAAACTGAGAGACTATTTTGACCTAAAGTTAAACGGAAATATAAAACTCAGTAGCATGGCATTACTTTTGAGAAGCCTATCTGAGGAGAAGGTAGGCTTGGTAAATGGCTAGTTTTCAACCATAATGGTTTTGAAATGTACCTTTAATTTGTAATGAATGTGCATCTCAGCCACAGTGCTGCAGTAGCTGGATGTGCCCAGTACACCAGTACACCCCCGAAGGGAGACACCACGCGGGGCATCCTTATCAGATGTCCGAACCACCTCAACTGTCTCCTCCCAATGCAGAGGAGCAGCGGATGGCTGAGCTCTTCACCCTATCAAGGAGAGCAAACCCCATCAGCCACGTGTATTCACAATCTCACTCTTTCGCTCACCACCCATAGCTTGTGACCATAGATGGAAGTAGGAATGAAGATCAGCTGGTAAATTGAGAGCTTTGTCTTTTGGCTCAGCTCCTTCTTTACCACCATCATCCGATACAACACCCGCATCACTGCAGCCGCTGCACCTACACGACGATCGATCGCCTGATCCCTTTTACTTTTACCCATGAATAAGACCTCGAGATACTTTAACTCCTCCACCTGGGGCAGTTACTCCCCACTCACTTGAAGGGGACAAGCCACACTCCAGATCATGGTTGTGCCTGGAGATCCTGTTGTAGTGTTTCTATATCTGTATGAGCCTTCTAGTGCAATTCTATAAGTAGCAAAGTGTGACACTTAATATAACAAAAGACAGGAATTTTGGCATGTTATTACATTAACAGTCGAAATATTACATTATTCATTAAAAAAGTTGTAACCCCAGTTAATGTAATAACCACTGATAAATTTAATAAGTGTTTACATTAACCAGTAAAAGTTATTACTTTAGCTGATTAAGATTTTTATTACATTAACTGCCAGTTATTACATTAAAGAGTACAAAGTAATTGCAGTAACTGTTTTTATTACATTAGCCATTATTACACAATGATCAAACACAAATTATCCTACTGCACGTGAATTACTTCTTTACTTCTTTATTTAACCTAAATTAGTTTTCCCTCTGAATTTTGAAAGTGTCTCCTTTCACAAAATTTAACACCTTTACAAAGGTACACAGCCTTGGAGATATCTTGACTCAGATGATTTGATGCGTGCGGTGTGTGCGTGCATGCATGTGTGTGTCTATTTGTGTGTGTGTGTTTCTGTGCTTGTGTGTATGCGCCGTACAATTGAAAAAACAAAATTGAAAACTTGCACAAGCATCTTTATGATTTTTAAAAAATTAAACTGATAAAAAAAACTAAGTACAACAGGTCCTTGAACTAAATCTGAGAGGTTGAGAGTAGAATTTTCCAGTATGCCACAGAGGGTGAGGTTTTTCATCCCAGAATCCTAAGTTCACACGGCCTGCCTAGCCCATTCCTCTCCTTCAGAAGGACAGAAGAAAATGACGAGGATGGGCTGACCCCTGGATGACCGCAGAACGGCAGCATCTTGTGAACAGGAGTACGGGTGTGTGGGGTGAATCTGGGATCTGAGGGCCCATAATGTGCTCAGTCTGCCTCTGACCCACCCCCACAAGCCTGCAGATTCTCTGTGTCTCTGCATATTATCTGTGTGCAAGCATGCATGTCTGCCTGGATGAGTGTGTGTGAATGCCTTTTTGTCAGTGCATAGATGTATATCTGTATGGGTCTTTGTGCATGGGTGAGCACATGGCAGCTTGTGAAAAGTTGATCACGTCTGTGTTTTGGTTGTCTTTTCTATAAGCCTGAGCAGACCCTACCACAGGGCTTTTAGGGCCAGTTTTGCCCTGTCAGACTGTGGCAGCCTTCACCCGTAGAAATCCACGCTTTAACCATTATTTCAGCCCCTCAGAATATACAGTCACTGAAATTCCTGTGACCACTGACATCATATGCAGGCTCAGGACTCAGGAGAAAAAAATGGGTAATGTGAATACTTCCATTTTGCCTAACAGAACACAGGGAGTTCTATGAAAAGGTATTTACTTAAAAAAAAAAAAAAAAACTGCATGTTTTTTCCCCTCCCACAGACAGCACTCCAACCTCACTTCTTACAAAATGGCCTTCCTCCTACTCCTCACACACCTGGTTTAAAGACATGTTAATTGCAATCACCAGCAGGAGTGCAACTGGCCTTAATCAGTCACAGATTCTCAGACTATTAGCAGTTGAAGTTAGTCTGGAACTATAACAATGAGCAAAACAGAAGACATGTTCCCTCGTGACATTCAAACACATTTCAATCATTAAACATATTCATAGCAAAAAAAGGCTTTCATCGTCACAGTCTCAGAAACAAAAATGCCCAAATAATTTTCGGGTGAAAGACACCGAACCTGCGCACATACTGTTAAGGAAGTGCGAACGAGGGAAAATAACAATTTGGACCTCGCGACATGGAATTGTGATGGCGGCATCGAGAGCTTAGTCTGAGGTCGTTTGTGTTCTGGGCTCTTTTCCGCCCCCTAAAAGCGTAGCTGAGCGCATATCCTGCTTCTGCATTATCTCCCCCTCCCCGCCCGTCTCGTAACAGGATGACTGAGAAGCGCTGGATCTCTAACCTGTCTGTCTGCTTCATTAAACCAGCCTGAGAGTCGAGTCACGGCGTGTCATTCCTCACAGCTGCTGCCATGGAAACTAATGTGGTTCTGTATGATTTACTCCGCGGGAAAACTGCGCAGCGTGATTGTGGAACTAATCAGACATAACAGGGATTTACGTATTTCGAACAGATATTTATGTACTTTGTACAATATGTATTAAATCATTTTTAATTTTATCTAATTGCACATAACAAAAATATATTTGTCTGAATTTTTTTTCAAAGTAGTTAGTGCCTATTTTTTGTATTGCCCTACTATAATCTTCCGTATAGGATCAATTTGTATGTGTGCCTTTCTTGACCTACTACAATCTTGCTAAAACAAACGGACATACGGTTATAGTTTTGTTTAGACTCTCAAAATCGCAATCACGACTATTGTGAACATGCGCACGCGCACACGCACACAGGTCACAACATTGTGTGCATTTCATTTATAGTGTGTTTTATTTAATGTCTTAAGCACATATGTATAGATATATCATACACATTATGAGAAAGCTGAAAATTCAAAGACAGGTTAGAAACACTGCAAAACTCAAACCTTCACTCCAAACTGAGTACTTTCGCACGGGGGTAGACATTTTCCTTCATTTTTGCAACATTATGCATTCATTTCTGCCATGGTCTCTCAAATATGATGTCATCAAAAACGCATGGAGTGGGAAGTGCAAAATTATGGAACACCAAGAAACGAAATGGAGCCTTTAAAAAAAGGCTTTAATCGGAGGAAATCAAAGGAAGGATAGGAAGACAAAGAGAATGAAAACAAACGGCAGGCTTTCCTTTGAGCAGCACTGTTGCATAGTAACGGTGAGTTTTAATTGCAGTCCTCTGATTAAAATCCTCTCTTTTATCAGACTGCACTCATCCTTTTGTTATTTGGAAAGATGTGTCTCCCCTGCCTGGCGATAGAATGGAGAATAATGCAGCCAGCATGGAGTAGGGGACATTCGGAACAAAATGAACATTTACAGGACAACTACTTCACTGAAGTATAAAATAAAAGGCTCTTTAAACTAATAAACACACATTCTATCCTCCTGAACATTCACTGCGATGTCAGTGGAAGAGCTTTCTGGAAAGTGTTGCTGTGAATCTGGCACAGCAGTAGCTAAAACAAGGGGCTACACCTGCAGGCATTGTGTTCCTGGGAGAGGCATCATCTTTTTAAATGCCATGACCTATTCAACTTCCATTGAGGAAGAGGGAAGTAAATGTGACCTAACCATGCCCGTAACAGAAACTCAGTTTGGATGGGTTTGGAGGATTGGGGGCAGGAGGTTGGCCTCAGTTCATCTTCACTCTTCTCTGGGGAGAGACTGCAGGCCTCTAAGGCCACATCAACATGACCTTTAAACTTTGACCTTGTGCCTTCTGAACAGGATTGGCTCACATCCCAATTAAGGAACACACAAAAATAAATAAGAATAAATAAAACATAATCTGATGGCGTCGATTTTTGTGTACATCCCAATGTATCGCTGGGATTCTGATGCCCTTTACTATGTGTCTGTCTGAAGATGAACCCAGAGAAGTGAATGTTTCTGCCTGAATAATGAGAGTCAAACTGCCTCAAATTCAACTACTCCCCTGTGGCATCAGCCAGCTGAAGCATGCATCCAGACATCACAGGCGACCACAGTACATGACACTGAGAGCGAGTGCGGTCTTCAGTTACTGCCCGTTCGTTAGACAACACAGATGTTAAATTCTTGTCCTGTGTAGATGATCTGGTCCAAATATCACCCCTTCAATGGGGGTTACAATAGAACCAGGATCTGTTAGAACAGTACTGCCAGAAGTGGGCTCTGGCAGCAAATGTAAAAAAAAAAAAAAAAAAAAAGATTTTAAAAAAGAGGACAGGATACTGTCTCCCGACAAGGTCCAGATGACTCAGGCTAACATGATACTGCTTTACTCAAGGCAATACCTTGCCAGAACAAACACTATTACAATTACCTCAGACTGAAAATCAATGTTTCAGGGAACTTTGGTCTGGTAGCAAATTGCATTAAAAACCAAAAGGCGTTGTTCGCAATCAAAAAACCATTCCATAAAGTAAACATTCCCATATCAACACAGATAGAAGTATGGAGGACTCACTCTTGATACCTGTCAAATAATTTGAAACTGAGCTGCCCTTAGGGTCAGGACACTTTGCTTGTCTCATACTGACAGATTGATGAATGCTTATTTCAGCTTGATAAATATTGAGGAAGAGGTCAATTGTCTGCTTTGGATTGTATTCCCTATGTATTATATTTCTTACAGAACTAACTAACTCTTTCTCTTTGGTTGTTCTGTTGCAACACATGACTGGGAAAATCGTCTCCTCAGTTATCCCCATCAAATAGCTAAATACAGCCAGTATCAAATCAGAAATTATTATACATTGCTTCTAGCTGGCTAGCTAGCTAATGGTGGTTCATTTCAGTTGGCTAGCTGGCTGACAATACTTTTTTAGCTTGCTAGCTAGTCATACATCCAGGATATGTATGTGATATGATTATTCCGTAAACGGTAAATTGTACAAGGTTACCTGTGTTGGTTGGCAGGCTGGAGTGGGATGTATTGCATTCCTGGGGGGTGCAATTGCATATGGGGGGTGGGGGCGTGATTGCATTCCATAGTTTCTCTCTGCAATATTTATGAAGTAATCACAGTTAGCCATGCTGGAAAAAATTGACTGTGTCCTGCCAGCTGATAAATAATTTGTTTAATCAGGGATCTGCTTTGTTTTTAGTTGCGCTCTTTTTATTTGGCATCAGCGTGAGAGTGTGAGACAGACCCTGAAATTGTCTCACACCAAAAGCGTGAGAGTTGGCAATCCTGAATTATGTAAAACACTAATTTAAACGAGAAAGCTACTTTCCCAGGAAGAGTGACACTGGCTTACCTCAGAATATTTCTCCAGAATACTTCTCATCATTCATCAATCATGTGTTGTCTATCAAAGTCTCGTTGGCCTGTGAGCTTGGTAATGCAGCAAAAAGTGACGTGCTCCATTATACTAATTGTATGAGAGTCCTAGATTGAAAGAATGGGGTACTCACATAACCATTTCCCTGAATTTCAATTGACTGCCAGGGGGTTGGGATAAAAAAAAACACAATGTGTTGTCTATTTGAACAAAACTATTTGTTAGAAATGTTGACGTACAGTAAGACATTATTGCGATGGCATCAAGCGATAACATGCAGCTGGCAGGATATTAAAAGCACTCCTGCTGCTGGGCTAACTGAGCTGCAGAACTTGGGCTTGCGCCATCTAGAGAACAGATTTTAACAAATTTGTGCGGTGACCCCTTGCAACCACTGCACAGGTATCCTCCGTAGATGCTCCCCAGACCCCTCATCCAGCTACTGCTCAGTCTCCTGACCCTGCTCACCTCTGTCTGTAGCTCAGTCTCTTGCATTGGTCACAGAAGCACAGTCTGCCGCTCTGCTTGACGGAGCTGCTCAGTTCAGCGGGATTATCCCGGTACATCAGCGCTGTTAGCATCACGGCACAGCAGCGCTGTTAGCATCACGGCACAGCAGCGCTGTTAGCATCACGGCACAGCAGCGCTGTTAGCATCCCGGCACAGCAGCGCTGTTAGCATCCCGGCACAGCAGCGCTGTTAGCATCCCGGTACAGCAGCGCTGTTAGCATCCCGGCACAGCAGCGCTGTTAGCATCCCGGCACAGCAGCGCTGTTAGCATCCCGGCACAGCAGCGCTGTTAGCATCACGGCACAGCAGCGCTGTTAGCATCACGGCACAGCAGCGCTGTTAGCATCCCGGCACAACAGCGCTGTTAGCATCCCGGCACAGCAGCGCTGTTAGCATCCCGGCACAGCAGCGCTGTTAGCATCACGGCACAGCAGCGCTGTTAGCATCCCGGCACAGCAGCGCTGTTAGCATCCCGGCACAACAGCGCTGTTAGCATCCCGGCACAGCAGCGCTGTTAGCATCCCGGCACAGCAGCGCTGTTAGCATCCCGGCACAGCAGCGCTGTTAGCATCACGGCACAGCAGCGCTGTTAGCATCCCGGCACAGCAGCGCTGTTAGCATCACGGCACAGCAGCGCTGTTAGCATCCAGGCACAGCAGCGCTGTTAGCATCACGGCACAGCAGCGCTGTTAGCATCACGGCACAGCAGCGCTGTTAGCATCCCGGCACAGCAGCGCTGTTAGCATCCCGGCACAGCAGCGCTGTTAGCATCACGGCACAGCAGCGCTGTTAGCATCCCGGCACAGCAGCGCTGTTAGCATCACGGCACATGACGCTCTATCGAGCCCTTTATTAGCCCTTTTATCAGCGTGCAGCGTGCCTCGCAAGCGGCAGGGAGAAAAGCACGCAGCCCATTGAGCCTCAGAGAAGATGCGCATCGCTGTGAGAAAAACACTGAACAAAGACTTAGTGCTCGCATATCGAGTGCATTTAGCGCACCCCGTGATTCAGCTGTGCCCTCGGCCTATTGAAATGCACGGCACGCACAGACACACAGACACGTGCGTCACACACTCACACGTGCGCGCGGGGAAAGCTGAGCTCTTCATGCTGCAGGTAGAGGGGGAGTGTACAGATGACGTTTCTGTCTGAGAGACACGCCGTGCTGTGCTGGATCACTGTGTGCTTTTCCCTGCTTTTCCCTGGTGCACTACATGGAGGCCAGGCAAGCAGGCTGCGTGTGTGTGTGTGTGTGTGTATATGTGTGTTTGTGTGTTGGAGGTGTACATGTGTGTGTGTGTGTGTGTTTTTCTGTCTATGTCTCTATATTTGTGTATGCATATGTGCATGTGATTCTCTGTGCATGTCTGTGTGTGTGCATGTGATTCTCTTTGTGTGTCTATATGTGTGTGCTTGTGCCTGTGTATGTGTGTCTGGATCTTTGTATGTGCCTATTGTAGTTTGCTTGCATGTCTGTATGTCCTCCTGAAACCTGGCGGGGGACATGAATCTCTGGTCTTAATCTCAAGAACCATATATTCCACTTTGCTTAAACCTGGGCTACAAGGGAAATTCAATAAAAATAAAATACATATTTTAAAAATATTTTCACTGCAATATGTTTTTTTGTCATCCAAGACACTTGTATTATGTAACAAAAATGTAAATACTGCATATTTGCATGTGTATGTCTGTGCATGTATCTATATGTGTGTGTTGTGTGTTTATGTATGCATGTGTCTATGTATGTGCAGGTGTATGGGTCTGTGCATGTATCTATATGTGTGTGTTGTGTGTTTATGTATGCATGTGTCTATGTATGTGCAGGTGTATGGGTCTGTGCATGTATCTATATGTGTGTGTTGTGTATTTATGTATGCATGTGTCTATGTATGTGCAGGTGTATGGGTCTGTGCATGTATCTATATGTGTGTGTTGTGTGTTTATGTATGCATGTGTCTATGTATGTGCAGGTGTATGGGTCTGTGCATGTATCTATATGTGTGTGTTGTGTGTTTATGTATGCATGTGTCTATGTATGTGCAGGTGTATGGGTCTGTGCATGTATCTATATGTGTGTGTTGTGTGTTTGTGTATGCATGTGTCTATGTATGTGCAGGTGTATGGGTCTGTGCATGT
The DNA here is from genome assembly GCF_018555375.3 of Anguilla rostrata. NCBI lineage: Eukaryota > Metazoa > Chordata > Actinopteri > Anguilliformes > Anguillidae > Anguilla > Anguilla rostrata. Next base: position 25,266,759 of record NC_057943.1, on the reverse strand, counting down.
ATCTATATGTGTGTGTTGTGTGTTTATGTATGCATGTGTCTATGTATGTGCAGGTGTATGGGTCTGTGCATGTATCTATATGTGTGTGTTGTGTGTTTGTGTATGCATGTGTCTATATGTGTGTGTTGTGTGTTTGTGTATGCATGTGTCTATATGTGTGTGTTGTGTGTTTATGTGTGCATGTGTCTATGTATGTGCAAGTGTATGGGTCTGTGTGTCAAAATATATGTGCATTGTTTATGGATGTGTGAGCTTACATGCGTGTGTCTATTGGATGTGTGTGCAGTGGTTTTGTGTGCTGTTGCCTGGCGATCTCTGATGCGCCGTGGGTGGGGGAGGGGTCAGTGGTTCAGCATTCCTGCCCGAGTGTTTCATTGTCTGTGTGTAAGCATGGCAGGTCTAACGGGAGCTGTATTAAAACATGTGATTCTGTATAGATGCATCACCGAGAACATTTTCTTCCTCCCCATTCACTGACAGGGGGACTCTGCTCTCGCTTACAGACTGGCCTGTCTGGAGCATGTCTCAATCTAAATGTTCAATTAATCCATAAAAACACATGGTGCACATAACACGCCTACTGACATAGTCTGTTATGCACCTACTGACACAGTGTGCATCACTCCTAAACCAGTATATATCACACCTACTGACACAGTGTTCCACATACCAATTCACACAATGTCTATCACACTTGCTGACACAATGCGGAGATGAATGAAAGTACGAGACCCGGCAGCGGTGCTGGGAGCGTCTGTCAGGTCGCTGAGGCGAGCATGTGATTCACACTGCAGCAATCGGAAACTCAGGTGCGGGAGAGGAGGTGCAGGAAGGGAAGGTGCAGGAGGGGAGGTTCAGGACGGGAAGGTGCAGGAGAGGAGGTGCAGGAAGGGAAGGTGCAGGAGAGGAGGTGCAGGACGGGAAGGTGCAGGAGAGGAGGTGCAGGAAGGGAAGGTGCAGGAGAGGAGGTGCAGGACGGGAAGGTGCAGGAGAGGAGGTGCAGGACGGGAAGGTGCGGGAGAGGAGGTGCAGGAAGGGAAGGTGCAGGACGGGAAGGTGCGGGAGAGGAGGTGCAGGACGGGGAGGTGCAGGAAGGGAAGGTGCAGGAGAGGAGGTGCAGGACGGGAAGGTGCAGGAGGGGAGGTGAAGAACTCCACCCCGCAGAGTCTGTGTAGGAGCACTCAGGTTTCGGACGTGCAGACATGTACGGTATAGAGCACGCGCACACGGAACCCGCCATAGAAGCCGGCGCCAGCGAGCGGCGCTCCGAATGACAAGCCAAACGGGAGGCGGGGCATCGATTCTCCTGTGCGCCGCACCTGATGAAGCCCCGCAGATCCGCTCTGTGCTCCCGACTGCTCCGTTTCTGTCAGACTGGCTCGCAGAGGGCGGGTTGTGGGCGTGGAGTCACTCTAGGCATTGCAAAGGAATTTAATTAGGTTGTTAAAATAAACTAGGCCATTTTTTCCGCTAAATAGACTTATTATCGTCCATTATTCATTCAGGGCAGGCTGAGATATAACAAGTATCAGCCAAATTTGGTGGCCCTGAGTGAAATGGATTTTATAATTAATTTTGTGAATTTTGTTTGAGACCGAAATGGCAATTATTCAAATGGACAGAGCATGTGGTGTCTGGCCGAACCAAAGATGTCTTGCTGTTCAGACAACACTTGTTTCTGCTGTTCAGAATAATTGATGCTATTTTGAAAATAAAAAATACCAAGCAGCACTGGGCAGCCACAGTGAAAATAAATTATTTGTGTAATATGGTCTTTTATTCAATTTCATATGATCTGCTTTGGCTCGACACCTGATATGATTGCGTTTTTTGACCTTGTGTGCAGAGGAGAACAACTCTGTCTCTCAAGACTGGGTGAGGGAGAGAGAATATTTCTGTTCCCGTGTATGATTGTGTACATGTGCTTGAGTATGTGTGAGCACGTTTGATTGTGTACATGTGTGAATATGATACAGTGAGCTTGTGTACATGAGAGAGTTTGTGTGTGTGTGTGTGTGTGTGTGCGTGTGTGAGGGAGAAAGTTGCATGTATGTGCACAGCTGTGTACTGCATATCTTCCTCTGACCAATCCCAGCGTTTTTGTACTTTTCAAAATGCACACTGTTTCAGAGATGCTTTGTTACTGATGCGGAACATTTACTCAAATTGCCTCGCCCTTGCCCCTCCACCATCGCCCACACCCCCCCATACACACACACACACACACACACACACAAACTCACATGCACACACACATACACACATACGCCCTCACACACACAAACACATCCACATACACACACACATACACACAAACACACACACACACACACACACACACTCCGTCTGAGAGAAATAAAACAGCGCTTTGTCTAGCCTTCACTGATCACTCATCAGGCTTCCCACTCGCTCTCTTTGTTGTTGAGTTGTCCGCAGTTTGTTTCTCTGTTCCTGTTTTTCCAGCTTGTGTCCGCAGCGGCTCTCTCTGTGGAGTTGCAGCTAATTATTCTGCAGATAAATTCTGCTGCTGATCTGTACAGTTTGACCGGCTTCTGGGGTTTTTTTTTTCTTCTTCTTCTTCTTCTGTTATCGATGCGCGTTCAGCTCCGCCGTGTGCGGAGCGGGGCTGACGCTGCGCATCACGGCCTCTCCCAGTGAATCGCAGCGGCAGGCTCAACTCATGCATCTGTCAGTCAATACATGGATCCGCCAATCAATGTGTGCACTTGTCAGTCAGCGCGGACGCAGTCCATCATTACAGATGTACAGGAACTGAAATGTGGATGCGTCTGTCTCTCCGCTCTCCACGGTGAGACACAGGAGAATCCATTTGCATGCCTGTGTGGGCCGCAGTCATAAGGACTTGGACTCACAGGTATGAGACACACCGTTATAGCAGCACAAGCTTCAGACACAACGATGGCAGGAACAGCAGCCCGAGCAGCTTCGTTTTGACTGAGCGGAGCGCGGGTGATCTGTCTTCTGCCATTTCGAACCAGGACGGGGTTACACACAGAAAAGCCCAACGCTGACTCGCACAGCGGGGAACCCCGCTGATATGATGCCAGCTGCGGGGAGGGGCAGCGCTCGGGCTGAAAGCTCGCCCCGCTGCGCCGCGGTGCCCGTCTGCCCCGGCCGTGCCCCGAAGCGACCTGGCACGGCTGAACGGCCAATTACCTTTCAGCACCTAACCCCGCATGGCCTAATTTCTCCAGACTCTGAGCGTATGCCGCACAGTCTCTTTGTGTGTGTGTGTGTGTGTGTGTAATTATGGGTGCATGTACACGTTCATATATTGTGCGCATATGTGTGTGGCATTTTCTTTTGTTTGTCCATGTGTATATGTGTGTTTGCATATTTGTTTGTATTTGTGTGTGTGCTCGAGATTGAGTATGTTCATTCATACATATGTGTGTGTGCTTGATTACATATTTGCGTACCGGTGTATGTGTGCATTTTGCGTGTTTGTGTGTGTGTGTGGCTGGGTGACCATGTGTATGTATGTGTTTGTATATTTCTATCGTTATGCCTGTGTAGACTTACCAATGTATTTGCATCCATGTGCATGAATGTGTGCATGCATATTTGTGAGGTGCTAATCTTGGCACGGTCCTGCTACAGACTGAACTACATCTTCCATATTTTCTACTTATAGGAATCACTCCGATTGGAAATCCATCAAAATCAGTTCCAAACTAAACTATGAAACCAGTACTGGAATCAGGCACGTTGAACAGAAAATACAGGTACTACAGAAATCTTGAAATTCTAAATAATATTTTAAATTTGTCAGAATTGAGCAGAAGCCAGGTCCATGAATAAAGATTCATTTGTACAGCATGCATGTCAAATAAATGCATACTCTATGGCATACTTGAAGGTATATGGATTGTTGCATATTTGCATAATAGCATACTGTTATTATTGCACTATACTATAATGACTCCTCTTTGAACTCTACTAACTTGCTGCTATTACATGTATACTCCGGGCCGGTGCATGATGATCCCATATAGAGTGCATGACATTAGGTGTGTCACACACTGGTTCTGCATTGGCAGGTGTAGGTGAGGCAGTTTCTGTGGCAGCCAGGTGACCAGGTGCAGTTTTGCTCTTAACAGGTTTGCTGGCAGTGTGCCCGCAGAAGACTGCTGCTCTCCTCCTTCCAGATGTTGTGCGTGCGTGACTGTGTGTACGAGTGTGTGTGTGCATGTGTGTGAGAGAGAGTTTATGTGCGGTCTAAGAGCCCTGGCCTCTCCCTCAGTCAAAGGAGCATTTCAGGGAGCCCTGTGCTAGAGAGGGGGGGGGGGGGTGGGCAGGGCCTCCATCAGTGACACTCACCTGACCCTGCTGCCCTGCACCCCCCCAAACACCGTAGGTGCCAGCTGTCCGTCTCCCAGCATTCTGAAAATTGCCAGAGCAAGGGTCCAAGAATGTTTGTTGATTGCAGTGCCTTAATACTTATCCTTCAGAAGGTCTTATTGCAACTTGCGCCTCCTCATGACGCCTGCTTATTGTACGCATCTCCTCAGGAATGTCTGCACAGACCATCACAAGGCCCCAGCTGTGAGGCGGGCACGTGTTTAATGCAGAAGGGCCCGTGCGGAGGAGCCCACACTGCAGACCCCACACCAGCAGGGAGCTGAAGCTGCTCGGTGGAGCAGCCGGGATGGTGCCGAGACAGTGGGGAGCAGCTGCTGCCCCTGCAGCTGCCAAAGGGCACGGAACTGCAGGCCCTTCAGAGCAGTAAGGGGCTGCTCAGCATTACCGTCCTGATTTTGGGTTCACGTTACATCATGGAAGACCACAGCGCTGTCGGTGGGGCAGAACCGCAATACGAGGCTTACTGTTTTGCTTTTTTGTTATGTTTATTACCCTGTCATGAACGTTTGTCGTAGTGTCCCTCCGTCCCACCCACACACCTGAATCCAAGCCCCTCTCCTGCCCCCACACCCTCCCGAGAAGCTAGGCAGCATGTGAGATTAAAGCTCCAGCCTCAATCACAGTAATCTGTCCTCCAACTCTCAGTTTAAAAAGGAGAACATGAACGCACCCCTCCCCCCCTCCCTTGACCTCCCGTAATCTGCCCGTCATTTACCGTCTTGGACACTCTGAGGCGTGCCCGCTGCCGGGACTGCGGGCGCACCCTGGCGTATGCCCGCGCGGCTGCGCAGCGGCGTCTCAGACATGTGACTGCGGTACAACGCGGCTAATGATGTCACAGGGCCGCGCCTGTGGGCCGGCCCCCAAGCCCAGCGCTGCACTCTTAATTAATTTAGAGAGACTGGGCCGATATGGGTCAGCTGGTTCTTAACAAGGCAGGCTTTATTAAAAAGTAAAATCGTTCAAATAAAGGGAAACTGAAGAACAAAAAAAAAAAAAAAACTTGGGCAATATATTTCCAGAGTCCATTTCTGAAAACAACTTTGAACAAAGTTACAAATTTACATACAAATAAAAATACGAAACGAAAAGATAAACATATAACCTTTCGACATTTTTGTTAATAAATAAGAGGAAGCTACTGTATTTTACATCAAATCACATAGTTTTTGTTTGTCTTTATGTTCTTTTTGCGGTTGTTTTTGGATAATTGTTTTCCACCGACATTCTTTCAGAAGTTTTACAAATATTACAAAACAGGATATGTACAAGCAGATTTTTCTTTTGTTCACTTTGACCTAACAAGGACACACTAACAGTTTGAATATACACACTACTTGACGACAGCTGCATACTTAGGGATGTAGGACCTTAAAGTTCTGAAAGGGATTTCTGTCCCATGTCATGATTTCAACTGCAACATGTGACCAACACCCACAGGCCCATGCACTATGCTGTATTTTCCCAATAGCAATCGGATTTATTGATTGCCTCTTCAAACCTCCAGCCACCAGTGAGCAAGAGTGCATTTGATGCTACGATGTAAGGTGAGAAGTCCTTTTTTATTATTTATTTATTTATTTTTTTTAAGAGGACTCCCTTTTTCAAAAACAGGAAATTCTCTCCGAATCCCACAAGCTACTCTCTGGTCATCCCCTTTTTGGACCATTGCTGGGAAGCCCAGAAAAATTCCTTTTTTGCCAAAAGAAGCAGAACCTCAGTGCAAATCACTCCCTGAAGTCATTTAAGGGGGCTGTCCACAGCTCCTCACATGAGATGACTTCAGTGGAAAAAACTAAACCAAACAAAAAAATCTTCTGATTTTAAAAGCTTAAAAACACATATAAACAAATAATGACAAAATGCAATGACTAACTCATACTAAAGAGTAAAAAAAGGAAATATAACTTTCTTAAGACAGGACCAGCCTGTTAATTTTACCCACAATCCCCTTGGTCCCTCCAAGCCCCACCCCTGATTGCACTTTGATCTTCACTTCAACTGGAAGGACTCACAGCCTCTATTCCATTACAAAACCCCAATTAATGAACCTTACAAACGAATCACTGCGCTTTTCAGTGTCCAGCACCCAGACCCTCCTCCAGTGAGCTACATGGCTGCTGGAAAGCCCAGACACGAGATTGTACGTCTTATGGGGGCCGGTCTGGTGCTCCCTGCTCTGTCACTCCACAGCTGTTCCATCCCAGAATCCTCTGCCCAATCCTTACTCGGCCCTCATTTAATTCTATGGCACAAACCGTGAAGCCGTCGAGCAAACACGGCTCTGAATCTGCGTGGAGTTACTCAGGCAGCTCTCCCACTCACCGTCCCCACCACACCGCTACTCCACTCCACACACTGATAAACCACACACACTCTGATTATTGCGTGCTCTTGAAAGCAGTGCTGGGGATTAAATTCTGCACGTCACATCGCCGTGAGGGCGTGAGGGTAGTGAGACGGAGAGAGAGCCAAATGGAGGTTTTTCACATTTTGGACTATCTGTGGCAAAGCTACCCACTTTTCTTTACACTGCAAGCAGAGGAAGCAGAGGAAGCAGAGGAAGCCAGTTATAAGGTGCAGAGACGTGGGCAAACTCAGAGCTGACACGAGGGAATGTGATGAAAATGAGCCGCCACTGGGAGCATGTTTACCAATAAAAATACGTATAAATACAGATCAAAGGTAAGCGAATTGGACAGTTTTTTTCCATGCCTGTAATACAGTACATGTTCACATTTTCTTCTTTCTTCTTGGTGCTCAAGTGTCAACACTGCACACGCTTCAATGTGACGCAGCAGACCGGAAAATGTAATGCGATTCATGCACCCCGTTACATACGAACATCCCTCCACCCTCCACATCTCATCTCCACAAAATGGCCTCCTGTCAGATGTTAGTTTAGAAACCAGCCAAGCCTCACCGTAATGTACAAATGTGCACACGAGGACACAATGATATAAATACAGAAAGAGGGAATGGTGAGATCTTAGAGCCGAGCTTCATAAATACAAAGCCAATGAAGCTGAACCGTACTTTCACTGCTTTAGTTGGGCTGGGTTCAGGGTTCAGGTCCCCTGAAAGTCAAGTTACACTATTGTTGTTTAAGTTTTAGTTCTGACAGTGGTGATGTTGCAGAAACCACGTGCAGTTGGGGGGATGGGGGGTGGGGTTAAGCATAGAGGTGTTTAAATGCTGAGGAGTGACAGGCCCCATGGATAATGGTCTGATATGCACTGAGGAGACCAAACCCATATGAACAGGGCAGAGATGGGGTGGGCTGTGGGACAGGCAATGAGGGGTGGGGCTCTGAGGTGTGAGGATGGGTTCAAGAGTCCTTTATCGCCGATCCCCCCCCCCCGTCTCCGACACCCACCCCGACCTCAGCAGGAGAGGCGAGAGATGCAGGCGGGGTGGGGGGGTCGCTGCTGGTGGGCACGGCTCCCCCGCTGCTCACATGACAGAGCAGCTCTTGGCCTTCTCCTTCCGGAAGGTGGAGGTGAGCAGCTCGGACGTGCTGGGCAGGTGCAGCAGTCTCTTGGAGAGGCGGCGGGCAGGGCTGGGTTTGGGCGGGGCCTGCAGCTTGTTGATGCAGGCCAGGGCGGCCGTGCGGAAGACGCTGTGGACGCTCTTCTCCGAGGTGAAGGCTGAGCACTCCAGGTAAGGCTCTGCACCCAGCTGCTTCGCCATGGCAACCCCCTGAGACACAGGTTCGAGAGAGGGGGTGAGCAGTGTTCTGAGAAACAGGTTATAAAGAAAGGTGACCGGTTATGAGAAACCGATTTGCAACTTAAGGGGACTGACTGAGTCATGAGTTCAGAGAGAGAGAGAGAGTTTGGATCAACGTAGGTTTCGTAGGTGACTAGGTGCATTAACTGTCTTAACGACTACTTGTATTTTTTCCATAGATTGCGTTGTTGCCGTTCTCGTTGTTAGTGTTAATCAGTTTAACCATCAGGGTCCAAGTTGAACTATGCGGTTGTTCCCTGCACTTGGACCGGTACTTGTCTCTAGGGGTTTCGTCATACTTGTTCCTGGTTATGGTTATACACTGTGTTGTAAGTCGCTCTGGATAAGAGCGTCTGCCAAATGCCTGTAATGTAATGTAATGTAATGGATCAGTGCTTCGTGTTCACGGTCTCACCTGCTCTTGAGATACAGGAGTCAGCTTCTGATTGGACAGTTCCAGCAGCGTGCAGACATCTGTGCGCAGGTCTGTCTTACAGCCAACAAGAAGAACACGTGTGTTGGGGCAGAAGTCCAGGATTTCTGTCTTCCACTGACATGAGAGAAAGAGAGAGAGAGAGAATTAGAGGGAAATAATTATGTACAGTCAGGTCCAAAGGCGAACCTATATACTTTTTAACTTCTGTTCTGGTTTACATATAATATTGTGATTGTTGTAATGATTCAATTATATCGCTAAATATTATTCAGAGCCATAGCAATGACATCCTAACAATGACTGTCAAACCACCATAAAGAAGGTGGCAGTCCACAGCCACATCGAGGTCACTGTGGGTCCTTGAGTTAAAAGGTTTGCATACCACCTCAGCATGGCACTGAACGGCCAGCGATTACACGGCTAGTGCGAAAGCAGCCCAGGTGCGAGCCGTCAACCCTGCAGGGCTGGGGCCTGTAATCTGAGTGCAGTTCCACACACTGAGAGATGAGTGGGCGGTGCTAATTAATGTTTTTAAAAATGGCCACGCTCCATTCAGCCACTCTCAGTCCAAACTCAATTCAGCCACTCTCCATCCAAACTCAATTCAGCCACTCTCAGTCCAAAACTCAATTCAGCCAATTCAGAGGTGACCTTCCTCCCTCAGCCGTTACCTTCTTCAGCGCGCTGTCCGCGGCGTCGGGGCGGCTCACGTCGAAGCAGAGCAGGACGGCGTCAGAGTCGCTGTAGCAGAGCGGCCTCACGTTGTCGTAGTACGGGGAGCCTGTGGGGACAGGACCAGGTAACTCGTTAAATAAACACACAGCGAGCGGCTCAGACGCACCTCCGCAAACGCCTCTTACGCTGCGGCTGATGAGCGGGCACAGATCGCGGTTTGAATTGTGATATCGCTATTCTTTTCATCTAGTCTGTAGAGAGATGGGGCAGCATCTGATGAATTGCTAAGGAGGGCAGATGCTTTGAGTGTACAGTCATGCACTTTGTATTCAGAAGGAAGGGGAAGAACAGAAGGACTGAAAGAAATTGGACAGAGGACAAGGGTGGGGACACATCCGCAAATCAGAGCTGCTTCCCCTATGCACCCCATCCATAACACTGCACTCTCTCCTCATCTCTCCCCACCACCCCATCTCTCTCTTCTGCACTCTAACTATATCATCCCCCTTTTTCTAACTGCAGCCCCTCCTCTCTCTCCCTCTCCCTCAGCCGTTGGAGGGATGACTTCTCGTTTATGCATTTCTACAGAGATTATGCAATAGGCACTGGGGGCTGAGGGGTTCAGGCAGATGCTCCCACTCATGTTCAGAATCCTTAAGCAAACACCCCCCACACCTCCCCTCTCCCACACGCATCTTACCTACGGTCCCCCGGTTGCCACGGCAACAGCCTTGGAATGCAGCGACTGCATCCAGGATTCCACCCGCCCCCTCCATCCGTACAGGCATTCCTTACCTCTCCACCGCCCTGTCTCTAACACCCCCGTAGCACCCCCCCCAAATCACAACCAATACACTGTGTGCCTACTCCCCCTAACCAGAGAAGATGTTCCTATATTCAGCTTATGCACACACACACAAACGAACGCACACACACTTCACCCTTTGCTTTAGGTCTTCAGCTCATTTCGATGTGAGGCGAATCCCATATAAACCTCAGTAAAGGCCCAGACTGAGACAGCCGCGGGACATCAGACACCTGTCGGCTCGCCGCTCGTTAGCAGGGCTGCAGCACGCGCGGGCGCGCAGGTGCGCGCGGGCGGAGGTCTGGGCGCTGGGCTACGCAGCAGCAGCGTCAAGGGGACCGGCTCAAAGTAAACACAATCTGCAGAGCGCCCCGAGTTTAGACAGGAGCTCATTACGCAATGCTGCCCCCTCCGAATAAACATCTCACATCACAATCTGCCCCCGCCATCTGAGCGCTCCGGAAACTGACACAAGAGCCACAGCAATCTCAGCCACGCGTGGATCGAGAGCCGAGGGCAACTCTCATAAGATTACACGCTCCTGCAGACCCAAACCGTCTCTCCCCAGCTCTCTCGCCCCCTCTCCCTCTCCCTCGGGGATGTGCAGGCAGTGACCACACCTTAAAGGGAAGGCCAACCGAGACCCATTCACTGAGACACTGAGGGGCCCGAAGAAGAAGGAGGGCGAGAGGAAGATGAGGGGCTATTCACAGGTGAGCCGTGCTCCTTCGGTCGCTCTCAAAATGACGCAAGGCAAAATCCCTCCACACTGAGAAATAAAGGAAACTTTGCCAATATGCATATTAATTACATCAGAGGGAGACAGAGAGGCAGCTGTGTGCTCCTCTTTCAGGTGTTTGATCTTATAAAAAAGGAGGCAATTTGACACTGTGTGGAAAGCAGTACTGCAACCACACACATGCACATACAGACTAAACCCTCGCATCCAACTGAAACAATAACTTCCAACATACTATAAACAGAGCCCGGACTACAACGCTCCAACATGATAAAACACGCCCCAGACTTTAAGCCCTGACCGGGACAAAGGGCACGCTCTCATGTGGTGGCATACTGTACGAATTTCTTTTGAAAGGCTGAAGAGTGAATTCTTGTCACATGAGCTCAGCGGTGCAGACGCCTCTGTGAGGGGGGGGTCGGGGTACGAGGCCGCGCTCGGGGGCCGCGCTGGCCCCGGCCCAGCATGCCTCTGCTGTGTCACTGTGCACATCTGCGCCTCTCAGACGCCTCAGCCAACACTCAGCGGTGTGAAGCCGTACGCTGCCCGAGCCCAATGTGTGAACATCTCCGGATGTAAACACAGAAAATAACATCTGTCACGCAAATACAGTCAGTATATTAAAAACAAACTCAACGTCTTCGATTTAGAATGTGGACATTAAAGAATGCTAATTGCACATCAAGTCCGAACACGATCGAGAAGGTGGCGAATCCAGAAACCTCCCTAAAACGCACGGTCACTGATCCCCTTCTCCCACGGCTGCTGCGATTCACTCCCCCTAAACCACAGACATGGTCAGGCAGCGAGTAGTGAGGATGAGAGCAAAGAGCAGCGCTGGGTACAGAGAAGCAAATCAAAACGCCTCAAACACAAACGTGGGTCTCAGGAAAAAGAAACCGGATGAATGGGTGGCTTAAAAAACTAAAGAAATAAAAATTTTAAAAAACTGTTGCTGACTCAACCATGACAAAACGTCTGCCCACAACTAGCCTACATTTATGGATATACTGTATCAATAACCTTCCCTGCTCAACCCCAAGTTGTGAAAATGCTTATTGTGGAATACTAACGCCTACCTTTCGATGATCTGTGCAGGCTTCTGCACTGCTTGTGACAGCCGTCACAGTCCCAATAGTGGAGCACTCATTTCCAAAATTTTAATTAATCAAGCACTACAAGAGAAGCAGCACGGGGAAGGAGAGACTGAATGGCCTGGCAATGCTAGTAAGAGTGTCAGAGCATGAGAGCTGAACTTAAAGGAGATTTCTGCACTGCAGGTTGGATGCCCAGCAAATGAGTGAGCAGATTAAGTTCTTTTCAAGATGTCCGGTTTCCAATAATTACAGTTGGGCCAGCGTGCGTATGTGTTTTTGATTCGGGCGAGGAAGGCTGCCATGTTAAACCTTCATCATAAAACTGCCACTCCAGAGAACGGGTCCCAGCGCCTCGCTCGCTCGCTCGCTCACGTCCTGGCAATAACAGCACCGCAGCTACTGCTGCCGCCGTCAGGCCCGTAAACAAAGGGCAAGAGGCGGCAGGAACCCCCCCAGGAACCCCCCAGCACCGCTGAATCACAGCCTGCAGTGCAGGGCGCACAGGAGACAGGGGGGTCACCGTGCTACGGCTCCACGTCCCCTATCCAGGCAGAGCCAGGCAGTGGAGCGCCCCCCATTGGAGACCCCAATGATGGACAACATTACTCAACACCCAAAATCAATCCAACCCATGAGCTCAAGGGAAAAAACACCTCAAATCACTACATTTATATCCTCAGCCCGGGACAAAATCTGCAACGATTATATTGTTTACATCCAGGGCAGAGGCAATAATGTGTATATTTTTCTTCAGATTGTGAAATTTTGCTATATAAATGTCAATTGTAAGAATAGGTTTTATTTAGATATGCTGCAGTATACTCCATTGCCATAAGAGAAGAAAAAAAATACATTGCACATACAAATGGCTAAGGCAACAAAGAAATTATAGGATTTCAAATACTGGACCATTTATCTAAGCTGAGAGCCAGAGCTACAGTTCCCATTTTCGCTGAAAGGAACATGAATTAAGCAGAAACACAATGACTCCAAGGTCAGGCTCCGACCGTGAATCTCCTCAAGAGCAGCAACTAACTGCCTCCATTTCCCATTTACCAACAAAGCAATATGGTTTAGTCACGTGGGGTTTGGAACCAACATTTATTCAATGTTGAGAAATGAAAAGCTGACAACACACAGAGCAGGATAAGGGTCTTTCTTGTATGTTAGAAAAATACAAGGGAGGGATACAGACAGAAGGCTCATCGTACAGAAAGGCCCATTCCCATGGGAAAACTGAACACCTGACTGCACAGGGAATACAAATGTGGATTCAGAATTGGCCGTCCTACAGGCTGCACCACATGGTCTCTCCACACAGGTGCACAATGACCCACTTTCCCACCGCTGCATATACTCAGAAGTGTAAGATTCATTCACCCAAAAACACGTTTCACTGCAGTCTCTCCCTTGGACCGGAGGCACTAAGAAGGGAACGGCCAGAGTTCGGTCAGGAGACGGGTGCAGGAGGGCAGCGGCGGCTCGCTAACGGAAGAGCGGGACGTGCAGAGACGCGTCTGGCCGGCGCTCCCCTCCGCCCCGCAGAGACGGCGTAACTGGCGAGGGAACCCCGGCAGTCTGAGTGGGCGCAGGCACTCGTCCCTCCGGGGAATCCCTCTCACAGAACACCGCGGGCACCTCGCGCCCACACCTGCGTCTGCAGCCCGACGGTCCCCACCCCGGGAGAGAGAGAGAGAGAGAGAGAGAGAGAGGGGGAGAGAGAGAGAGAGAGAGAGAGAGAGAGAGGAGAGGAGAGAGAGAGGGGGAGAGAGAGAGAGGGAGAGAGAGAGAGAGAGGAGAGAGAGAGGAGAGAGGAGAGAGAGAGAGAGAGAGAGAGAGAGAGAGAGAGAGAGAGAGAGACCAAGAGAGGGAGAGAGAGAGACATGCAAGGGGCGGCGCTCACTTGTACTAAACATGGCCAGCTGTTGGGAATCAGCCCTGTAATCCACAAAAATGCACTTTGCATTCTTGATGAAGAAATGCGATGGATTTCTTCCTCTGTTCTGCCAGTAACTGCGGTGCATAATCAGACTCAACGTCACATTTCATGGTTCTGACGAGGTACATGCGACCTTCAAAATCAACCTTGATCTCATCAAATGCGGTTGGATATCCAAAAAAAAAAAACTTCCCTGCATCCTCACCGATTTCCTTCTGTCACTTATCCTACACTGCATTACCCGAACACAGATTCCTCAAAGCGCACATTTCACAACACAACAGGCTTTACTACCCTCACAAGCACCAATCCAGGCCACTGCAGAACTCAGCTGATACAGTAGAGCCGGAGATTTCCTGAAGCACTTGAGCTGAAGGGTTCCTCTCATAATGCCCAAGCAACACTCAACCAGAGACTCACACCTGCAGGCTCCCAGTTCCTAGCGGTACTCTAATCCCCTCCCCGTATATACAGCACTCCTTCCATGCGACATATGAGGCAGCCTATGGCCCTAATCCTTCCTCCCAGCCTGATTAAAACACTCCGCTAACACCTGTTGGTAAGCCGAGTGTGTGTGAGTGGTTGTGTGTGTGTTTGTGTTCATCCACCTGTCCGTCAGGGTGGGAGAGTGTGAGAGAAAGTAAGAAAATAAGCGAGAGAGAAAAGGGGCGTCTGTGTGTGCATGTATGAAGAAGACAAAGCGTGTGCGTGCGTCTGTGTGCACGTGCCCAAGCGCGTGTAAATGATGCATTACACAAACCCATCTGCACCATATAGCGTGTCGCTCTTCCCCCAGGCGCCTGTGACGCCGTGGGGACGGATACGAGATCCACACACAGACTGAACCAATCTGCTCCACACCCCCGTGCCTCAGTCGGCCCGAAAACGTGCAGCTCCAGAATCTCAACGCACACAGAAACGAGCCAAAACATCCAACGTGCAAAACCGCACTGCTCAGGCGTCTGAGGCAGACGTGTGCAGGGACCCCTGCTGTGTGACTGCACAGCGCAGCCCTGTATAAAATTATATAAAGGTTCGAAAATCTGCCCTGGTTCAAAAATCAAGAATCAAGAACCGTGATGGTGGGGGGGGGGAGGTGGCAGAGCCGGGGTCACAGCTCTTCGTCATTCACTTCCAGCCCCCCCCAAATAAAAATCACTTTGAATGCCAACTGGCACACTGTCGCGTCAACCAATCAGATCCAGGGCTGGGAGTTCTGGGATTAGCGTAGGCTTAAATAAAGACTGTTTTTCCCATTCAGGAGCAATTATGTAACGCACCCGGCAAGATCCAACGGCGTCTTATTCCTGGAGAGCACAGACAGCCAGCCGCAACACCGAGAACTCTAATCTCCGTGGGTTACGGCCAGCTCAGACCGGAGCCCAAATCCCTTCAGGAAGTGGAAGCCGAGCGGTGACACCCAAAGGCCTCGCTGGAGCGAGAGAGAGCAGAGCTATGCGCTTTAAGAGAGCGGGTCGATATCAAACCTCAAAGAACAGCCGCTGGAGAGGCTCCAATTCCCCCTTTCCTCTGAGAATTTGGCCAAAACCAGTTGCTGGTACAGTACATTGGCTCTTGGGCTGAGTGCAAATTTAACCACGGCCTTGAATTTCACTACCATCTAAATCACTCACGGAACACGCAGCTTTAAATACTGTGTCAGTGGTGCTCTGGAATAATTAGGCCAGTCACAGACACAGATGTCACAGACAGCCTTATTAGTTTACTCCCATTGGTGAGTTATGATGATGGGTGGAACTAAGGGTGAGAATTAAAAAAAAAAATGAAATTCAAGTCCAATAAGCACATACATTCATATTTAAGAAAAATAATCAGTACCACATTAACATGTAAAAAATACTGCTACAGAGCCCACAGAATCTAGAATTTATTATCCTTGAGGATTTTTTAAAGTAGGCTACTGTGACTGTTACAAAGAGGCACAACCTGTTACACCTCACAAGATTAAGGAGACCTGGCACACAGACAGCCCGGGCACCCTTTAATCAGTGTTATTCATTCCCAGATCAAGGCAGTTCGTCTTTGTAATATGCATAATATATTCGATGCAAACGTCCAACTGCCCCATCAATTAGTAGCCTGCTGAGAATATGCTGTGAAATATGCTAATTCTATTCACTGCTGGACATAAACAAAGGCTGGGTCATTTTTTACTCGATTAAGGACGGATCAACTAAAAGCATTCACATTTTATGTTTTAGCAAACGTCGAAAGTGCTGCATTATGACAGTCTGATAACACGCCGGCCAGATGTACCCGGGTTCTGGTCTTCAAATTCATACTGCGTGTGTCCGAAATCTCAAGCATTGCAACGCAATGCGTGGCCAGAAATGCAAATCCCGCCAGTGTTAAAAGGCTAAGGATTACGGGATGTGACCATTGAAGACACAATCTCACTAAATAATGTTTAGAACGTTGATTCGCTTCCAAATAAAATTCACCGACTGACACCTAATTTTGAAACGCGGAGAGGAAACAGACTGTGCCGATAAGAGATATACGATGAGAAGGACATCGCCGAGTCCATGAGACTGCGCACGGATCAGCCTTCCCCTGCAGACATCGTCACATGAGGCTTCCATTCCACTATTCACTTGCTGCTCGGCGTTCACGTCAGCTGAAGCTGCCACAGGGATCACTAAGTCAAGTACAATAGCACCCGTAGTTACATTACCACCGCAAGGAAAGCAATTAAAATGTTCTCATGCATTCGCGATCGCTTTTTCGCGCACAGCTGGAGATCACCGACGCGCTCGCTCTGAACTACTGCACGAAACAAATGACAATTGTTTTTTTTTTTTGTTTTTTTTTAAAGACTGCTCGCCGCTCAACATCATAATCGCATTTCTCTGTCCAGCTGTTTCAATTTCCGTGCCACTGGTGGTCGTATGGGGGTATGTTCATGCAAAATGCAAAGCAATCATGTAGTAGGGTTTAATTGCTACCTCTTGTAATTTCAAGAAAATTATGTTTTTCCATTGCCGCATTAAAACGTTTTTTAAACCAGTTTTTTTCTAGTTTCAATATTTTGCTAACAGTGATGTACATGCTCTATGAATTATTTGTGGACAAAAGCAAACGGCAATTACGGTATAAGAGTTGTAAAGAATATCGACTAGTTGCAGGGATTTGTTAAACGGCTTCGTGTGCGGGATAATTTCCACACAGAATATTTTACTATGGTATTACAGTTTCGACATACGCAAAGTCAACACATCTCACCTGATGTGTCCCATAGACTCAGTTCCACGCGCTGGTCTTCCAGCTCCAGACTGGCTGTGTAGTTTTCAAACACTGTCGGAACGTATGTCTGGGGAGTAGGAACGATGATTTGTGAGAAGCAAAATCCGCTGAATACCACATTGCTGCCAAAAATGTAAATGCACCGTTAACAATGGTATTTGGGACACGTGCCTAATCCTGATTACGAAATGTATAGTTACAGCTGCGCTCAGGTGATTCAAGAAACATACAATCCAGAGTGCAGCACTCGTCAATCACGTGCTTGCTGCTGGCCAGTGTATATTAATTTCCCCCTTTACCAATAAATACAACGGGCAATAATAAACGAAATATATTATTTACATACACACTGGCCAATGTGTAAAAGAGGTCTAACGACACTGCGCCATATTACTTGTAAATACAGTACAATTTAATTGTTAACAGCTATTTCCAAAGGAGTGAAAGCTGAGGACGGCAGACAGCTATACATACCTCTGGGTAACAGTCTTTGGCTAATACTTGCAACATTGCCGTTTTTCCGCATTGAACATCCCCAACTAGCACCAATTTGCATCTAACCACCAGAGGTTGCGTGTTTCTCCTCTCCTTCATCGTGCTTTTATATTTGCGGGGAAAACTACAGTTAAATAAAACAAAAACACGGAAAATTTCACGCGCAGATCCTTAACTGTCACAACGTTTCTGCGCTCCAGTGTCTCCTCTGGCGTGTGCCTCCGCAGTTTGTGTGATTTATACAAGCCTCGCTGCAGAGCTTTATACCCAGCATCGCCAGCCAATCAGATACAGGGTCAAGCCTGATTTACTCGCTCATGGAAGTTCTATCATGGAGTACACATACTGCCGTAAACTAAGGGTTTAAATAATTAATTAATCAATATGCAGTATTTTTATTTTTTGGGGGAAAAAAATAGTGCACAGAACATCACATCTTTGCGAAATGGTGCGTTTAATAAGACAAATCCAACCATTAAAGCCAACAGGTTTATGCTATGAGCCTACAGACAAGTTAATTAAATCACCTGATGTATTGTTAACTGCTGAGATCAATAGCGACTGATCAGCTTACAATGGTCCTGTGAGACTAGTACATTCTAGTCAATTTACCTTCTTTGATCTTAGCTGCGTTGATGGACTCTGGCCAAACTCTCACTCACTCCCCTACCAATTATCTCTACATTGTGTGGCCAAATTAACAAGTCAGACTAGCCATTTTGTTGTTTTAAATCTATTGAACAAATTGATTTATTTTTAAACTTCTTCATTCATATGTTTTTTTAATTAATGTTGTTCATGTTCAGATGAACAACAAAACTCAATTTTCAACACCAGTTTTCCACTGCAAACTACTGTGACACTACAACTACTGTGGTTATGCCAATTTATTTCCGAAACACCAAAATAAATTGCAACACACTGCATTTTCCATCACCAGTTCCATTAATCAACTGTAGTATATTTTAAAATTAATTCAATAAATCAGCAGCAGTCGTGTGATCCAATTTCACAGAAAAACTTTCTCAGAAATAATTGTAATAATACACATTTTGGCCACCTTCTCTAACACAGATCTAAGAAGCACACAAATCACAACTGATATTTTACTCTGTCGTAAGACTGACTCACTGAAGTTGTTGAGGGAGTGTGTGTATTTACGAGCTACCATGGTAACAGAGTTCTTCCTGTGAGAAGTAGGCTACGTAATGTTCTCTACAGATGGCCTGTATTCTAGTTGTTATACCACCTTGTTTACCTGCTCTCACACTGAGAACATTTAGCGGCCAGAAGGGAATGAGCTTGAGTCACAATGGCGTTCGCTCCAACTGAGGTGTCTATCTAAGAACAGAGATTGTCACCTGTCTCAGCGACATGTGCTACTTGCATAGGAAGTGACAAACACTCTAGCCCCTTTATTTATAACATCTTCGTTTCCACCAAACTCTCTATAGTACCTCTTACCCTCTGTGACAAAAACACTAAAGACAGACAAAGTACAATACAAAATATAAAAAATCACTTATCTTCTATTCTAATGTGCCTATTTCAGTGCATAGATTGCTCTCAGTCCGTTCTTTTAAATGAACACACCTTTAATTCTGTAATCATAGTAAAATTGATCATAATGAGTGCAGATAACATTTTGTTTTCCTTGAACTGAGTCCTGCTTGTGTTAGACTGACTAGGCCAATGAGGACCCCATGGGGGTTAAGGCCACCTTCGGGCGTCCCTGTCAGTGCCTGCTGTAGCCCTCTCCACTCAGCCGAGGAGTGACCAGAGTGGCAGAGGCCCAATTAAGCCCCCCAGAGACAGTTGTGGTGGGCACGGCCTTCAAGGTTATCTCTGAATGTAAATCAGTCCTCTAGACACCAAGCTGAGAAAAACAGACAAGCAAACCTTTCGCCCTCCCCCAACGCCCACCCTGTCCTCCGCCACGCCCCCCCCCCACCCCCCGCGCCCCCTAATTTACTCACATGCTATTCCCGCAATTACTCTCCAGTGACCATCCCTCACAGACACTGACAGACCTCCTCCCTCCCTCTGACTCAAGCAGACACCAGTGGAGACATTTGGAAAAAAATACAATACACACTTTTTGTCAATCTCCATGACCATGAGGTCAAAGCAATCTTCCTTTGTCTGCTCTCTGACGTCATTACACTCTCCAGCACGCAGGCCCAGTATCTTCACTCAAAGCAGATGTGTCCTCGTAACAGCAACTTTAGCCTTATGCTGACAAATACAGTATAAGACCCCCTAAAACATACCTCAGACCCAGGTTTCTGAGACCCACCTCCAAACTAGCACTAGTCTCAGCACAGGCAAACTGCCACAGCACGGCACAGGTAAACCAGCACAGCACATCACAGGAAAACCAGCACAGTCAACTGTCAAGCATTGTTCTGAGCTGCCTATAGCAGTACAGAAGAGTCGGAGAAAAAACGTACAACTGACTAATGCTAAAAATAGAGATAGATTTTGTGGAAGGGGAAACAACACATGTTCCTAATAGGTAATTAGACACTAATGACCTCTGAAATTGCATCTAATTTGTTGATGCTAAAGAAAAGTGTGCAGTTCCCCGTTCCGGGTGGGGGAGGGGGAGGTGGGGTGAAATACACCAGGAGGGCACGCTTTGGGGCGGGGATGAAGGGATTAGATAATCAAGGGTAAATAGAGATGTCTACATTAAGCAATTCAAGCAGTTCTTGTAAATAATCATTGTATGTTTTTGAATGCCATTTTATTGATGCCTGTAAAGAGTGGATTGATGCTAGCTGATGCCCGTACAGAGTGGATTGATGCCAGATGATGCCCCTACAGAGTCGATACCAGACCTCAGTGCCTTTACAAGATGACCCACCTAGCAGCCCCCTCTTTTGCTGATGTAGTGGTGGCTTTGTAACTGAAGGGAGAGCACGCTAGCGCACCCTGCTGCCCAGCCTGTCTTTAGGGCTCTTCTCTGCAGTGACTCAGTTTGGTTCGGCAGAGCCTGGCCCCCTTGCGCATCATCTGAGTCCTCTTACGGTTTCCTGTATCTCAATGTGCTGAATGAGTACGGCTGCTGTTTCTTTAGGAACAAAATTAGGTCAATAAAAATAAAACTAATATTCAGGAGCATAAATCACTAACACCTTCCACTTTGGGACTGTGCTAAATTGTTTTTTCCCACATGTGAATACAGACAAATTTGTCAGTGAAAAGGACTTTCTATGTATGTTTGTGAAAGAATATTTGAGCTTTGTATGACATTCTGTGTGTGTGTATGTGTGTTTACGTGCATGCATGTGTGTGTATATGTGTGTGCGCATGTGTTTGTGTTTATGAGAGAATGTTTTAGTGTATGATGAATTTGTGTGCCAGTGCGCATGCAT
The DNA here is from genome assembly GCF_018555375.3 of Anguilla rostrata. Classification (NCBI taxonomy): domain Eukaryota; kingdom Metazoa; phylum Chordata; class Actinopteri; order Anguilliformes; family Anguillidae; genus Anguilla; species Anguilla rostrata. Next base: position 25,245,820 of record NC_057943.1, on the reverse strand, counting down.
ATGAATGCATTTGTGCGTGTGTGTCTCTATCTGTGTGTGTGTGCGGGTGTTTGTGTGTGTGTGTGCGTGTGTGCATGGGTGTGTGATATTGTGCATGTTTGCTGGTGTGTGTGTGCATTAGTGAGTGCATGTCCGTGAGTGTGTATGTGCGTGCGTGTGTAAGCATGTGTATTTATGTGTGTATGAGTGTGTGTTAGGGTGTGTGTTTGTATGTGCATGCATTTGTTTGTGTCTACCTGTTGTGCTGTTGTCTCAGCACCAAATTCCCTCAGCTCGCAGAACAGAGGAAAGCAGATGGGTTTGAATAAACAGGTAGAACAAAGTGACACTCAGCAATCTGTTTAGAGGAGACACGGGGGGGGGGGAGTATGGGGGATGGGGGCGGTAAAACTTTGTAAGAGAAACAGTTTTTGTGTGGCTCAGAGTCTGTTAACCTTCAGAAAATGATCAGAGTAACATTTCACATGTAGCACTTTCATCACTCTTAAATTTCACCCTTCGATCATCTGCCTGTTTCCTGCCATTGAAAACACAAACCCTGAAACTCAGAATCTTTCATAAATCAAATGCAATGAAACAATATTTAGAGTGCGAGTGTGTGTTTTTTCCTATGGGTGTGTGCATGTGCATCTCTGTGTGTGAACGTACTTGTGCATGTGAGTCTGTGTGTGTATTTTGGTATGTGTGTGAGAGAGGGATGAGAGAGAGAGGAAGAGAGAAAGGGAAAGAGAGAGAATGAGGGGAGGGAGTATTGATCGGTGTTGACACTGTGTGAGGAACAGAGAGGTCAGGCTGCCAGCCCTGAGCTAAGATGACAGATGGCCACATTTCTCTGAGATGGAAGAGGTGCATTCTGGGACTCGGGGTTCCGGGAGGAAGTGGAGCGTGTCAGAATGTTCAGCAGGCAGACGGCATCAGGGCCATCCACTTGTGTCTATTTGAGCAGAGTCGCCCTCTCTCTATTTCTGTCTCTCCCTCCATTTTCTCTCTTGATTTCATCTTTGTCCGAGGGAGGGGCTTCTCTGCCTCTGCATATTTATATATCTGTTTGATGACGGGGGGGACATCACGTTTCCCATGACACTCTGCCCCTCCATGTTACCCTGCCCCCTGACATTTTGTTTTCAAGTCTAACCCTCTATCTATCTATCTCTATCTGGGGTACCCAACTGACAAAGAGAGAGAAAGAGAGAGGGAGAGAGCGAGAGAGTGTGAGTGCATGAGTGCGCGTGTAGCCACATACATTAACTCCCCCTCTTCTTGGATGCAGGTCCAGCCCCCCTCCCCCCCCACCCACCTCTGGGTGCCCTATGGCTCCCAGAACAGCGAGAGGGGAGGAAAGCTAATTAATGTGTGTTAATGAGCTACGGATCAGGGGGACCGGGATTATTTTAATTAAGGGGTAGAAGGCATAAGTGGAGTTGGAGAGAAAGAGAGGGAAACCTGCAACACTGTCGCTTACGTAATAAAATGGTTACTATTCTTGAATCCTTTTGAGTACCGGCATAATTCTGGTCTCTTCCGAAAGGTAACCCTTTGGAGCTTGTTTTCCCAGAGTCAGAATTACTCAGAATATTACTGAAGCAAAGTAATAGAAGCTCAAACGCAGTGGAAGTGGAAGTTTTTTCTCACCTAAAAGGTTTTCTTTTCAGTGGATGACTGGTGCTTGTGGCTGTGCCTGCTGGGCTTAGAAACACAGGGCAGCCACGGCCACAAAGGTGGGCAGGTCCTGCTTCAAAACTGATGACAATACCATCAAAAATGAGCACTCTGCATGGTTCTTTTTCTAAGCTATGTCTATGCAGGTTTCCAAAAAGGCCATTTGGAGACTCCAAAAGAACACTTGGTAGTTAAATGATACTATGGGTCTTTAGAGGTGTACAATTCTGTATGGTGTATACTATATGTTCATGGAAGAAGTACGTTTAATAGTAGCTTATATAGGGGTAACGTATCGCACAGCTTGCAATGCTTGGCAACCAGGTGTTCAGTTCGGCCCTATCATTGTTGTAAGATGATCACATCACTTTTTGGTGCTCTCGATTACACCCTGCATTAACCAGAAAGCACCCAGTGCACGATCAGCAGATGCTATGCAAAAATAGATGACCAATCAGAACATTTCCTTAAGAACAGAATTCCTCTGAAGTGCAGCCCCATCACCGGTCCCTGGTCTGTTTGACCAGTGGCCAGGTCTCCGCCTGATTGGCCGGGTCCATCCCATCCTGCTGAGGAGGCGGGGCTTTGGCCCAGACAGTCAGAGGCCCGGCCGACGGTGACGGATTTAAAGCCAGACGACAGCGATGGAATTCAGAGGGGGCGGTTGCCATGGCAGGGCATTGATTTTGCCTCTGCTGAGAGCAGAATGGATGAGCCACAATCTCCTCTTCAATCAGTCGCATCCTAGAGAAAAACCCGCTGTCCCAAACCCAGGCTGACCACAGCAAGACCTACACATAAATAAATGAATTAATAATGTGGACCAGAGGTTTTCAAACTCCCCCTCATTTTTCCTTCCAGTAATAATTATACTTTGAATTGTAACAAGCTGTTACCTGTTCTTTAAAATCTTAAATACAGATGACTATTGAAGCACTTACCCTCTTAAGACTGCTTTATGTCAGAAATAGCCATGCGAGCAGATGAGTGTGACTGCCTCTTATTCCCATCTCAGTACTTTTATTTGGTCTGATCATTTAATGCACTCATTTTCTGATGTGCTCCATAGCAAAACAAATCCTTTGGAAAGCGGGTACTTTTTTTTCAAAAAATTACAGACTGGCATGTGGAATCAATGGCATCCTAACTGCCTAAAGTGTGGACAGTTGATCACTCATGCTAAACGATTTGTGCAAAATCAAGGTGCACGTATTCAGCTACCTTAATTGATCCACAGATTGGTTGCAGTAAACCCAGAGTGCACAAGATGGCCTCTTAAGGGCTCTTCAGCATTGAGTTTGAAAACCCCTCATAAAATCAAATGAACAAATATTCCAGAGCCATATTGGAGGAATGCTAAACAGGGGTGGAGGAGGCTCTGTGGAGTTCCCCTCCAGAGGTGAGGGAGTGGATCCCCCAGAGTTCTCCAGAGACAGAGCTGAGCTCCAGACTGTGGCGCGGAATCCTTACCAATGCGGCCGGGGGTTCCACAGGGAGGCGACCATTTTGCCCACGTGTCCCCACCTCATTTCACAGTGGCGATTCCACAGGTCCATTTGACGCAGTCTACCAGCGCGGATGCAGTCCACCAGCGCGGACGCTGTGCAGCTCATCTGGGGGGCACTGCAGAGTGAGAGGAAGCGGAGGCCGGCAGCACGTGCTTCTCTCCCCCCCCAAATTCACTGAGCACATTACAGATAGAATGGGCCCACAGAAACAAATGAGATTGTTTTTTTAAAAAGGAGGATAAATTTATGTCTGGTGTCTCCTGGCTGAGTGTGCATGTGCACCTGTGCGTGAGCACCAATGGCAGAGAGGACACATGCTGTAGAGATGGGGTTCTATTCTTCTACAGGGAGAATAAGAGCAAGGACAGAACGAGCACGGCTGTTTGTCTGAAAACAGCCTTACAATAGGAAACATCCGGCTGCATTCAGGATTAAATGTCCCATCGATTTTCAATGCTGCTAATATTTCTATTATAAGCTCCTCCGAAGCTCCATTCTCCATGGCTGTTGTTGTGTGTATGAGTGAGTGTGTGCATGCGTGCATGTGTGTGTGCCTGTGTGTGTGTTTATGTGTGTGTGCAGGGAGGGCCAGGGCTGGGTGGGTGTGTGCGCATGTGTGGGGAGGGGCAGGGTTGGGTGGTGTGTGTGGGGAGGGGCAGGGTTGGTGGGTGTGGGTGTGTGGGGAGGGGCAGGGTTGGGTGGGTGTGGGGTGTGTGTGGGGAGGGGCAGGATTGGGTGGGTGTGTGGGGAGGGGCAGGGCTGGGTGGGTGTGTGGGGAGGAGCAGGGCTGGGTGGGTGTGCACGTGTGTGGGGAGGGGCAGGGTTGGGTGGGTGTGTTAGCGTGTGTGGGGCCAGGGTTGGGTGGGTGTGGGGTGTGTGTGGGGAGGGGCAGGATTGGGTGGGTGTGTGGGGAGGGGCAGGGTTGGGTGGGTGTGTTAGCGTGTGTGGGGCCAGGGTTGGGTGGGTGTGTGGGTGCTGTTGTGTTTGTCTGCGTGCAGGAGGTGGAGGGGCATGCGCCAGTGTCCTGTTCCTCCCATAGCTCTCCTCTCACAGCCAATGGGAGGGCAGGTTATGATCTCATCTAGAGAATGGGCTGGGGGGGAGGGAGAGATAGCAGATAGCACTAAATCAGCCTTTAATCAAATCCCCTGGATAAAAATACCCAGAGACAGAGAGAGAGAGAGGGAGAGAGACAGAAAGGGGGGCAGGAGAGGAAGAGAGTGCAGAGGAGAAGAGGTAGAGGGAGGAGCGGGAGAGAGGGGGAGTGTTTATTTTTAAAATGAACTGGAACGAGCAGGCACCACCAGGCCTGTACAGAAATGCTCCCAGAAACCTACAGTTTTAATGCTTGTCTTTGTTTCAAGTGTAAATGACAGGCAGGGAAAATATATTCAATACAATTTCAGAAACTTCTGCTTTACAAGTGCCATGTGTCTCTTTCCAATGAACAATAGAGTTGAACATGTTATTATTATACATTAAAGATCCTTTTACCAAGTCCTTTGACCACAACCATGCCAATGCAAGTGTTCCCATTCATTACAATAGCAAATAAATAATAATCATAATAATAATAACAACAATAATATTAATAATTTAAATATTGGCCTTTTAGAATGGCATTGACCCATGACTCCACCATTCTAATTGTAGATTGCATCTCTCCAGACCCAGGGTTAGTGGCCACTGTATTAACCGGACTGCTGTGCTGCAGTTGAAGGCTGGTACCACATTTGCACATGACCGGCCAATAGGGAGCAGTGTCCAACACACACATTTCTGTCTGTTAGTACCAAATCCCGCAGTTATGAAGAGACTTGGCTCTGAGGGTGGGGGAGGGTGGGGGCAGATGTTTGTAGGTGCATGTTTAAATTATAGTCAATCACTCTTTCTCAATCTGCTGTGGAGCGATATGGATTACCAACAGCATTTCTCGGTACAAACTCACCACCTAGTGGTGAAAAACCACATTACAATGTTGCCAAATGCCACCAACTTAACAGCTGAATTGAATTTTCTTTTCCGTGGAATTAGCCCTATGAGTATCATTTCTTTAGTTCAACAAAATTCTTATTTTTTCATAACAAGATCACACTATCACTGTCTCTAAAGAATCAACAGCAAGTCTGTTTTTTTTTGTTTGTTTTCAGTGCATTTATTGCCGTATAATTTAAATAAAGACATAAATATGAGAATTAGTGCAATTTTATTGTTCTCTTTCCCAAATACAGAATTAAAAGAAGTCTGGATGGCCTACAGCATTATATATCACAGCTCTGTATTGCATATAGAATCTGAGGATGTTGGAAAATAAAACATAAAAATAAAACTCTACAAATTGTGCTTCAGCTATTAAAAAACAAACAAACAAACAAACAAAAAAAAAAAACAATAAAAAAGATTTTAATCATTGGTCCACAGGGTAGAAACCTGGTCATTTCAGAAACAGGACGTGCGTATATATTAGTATGCATTCTTGTAGAAAGGGTATTTTGGTTTGTGTGCTTATGATGCTACGCTGCATGTGGAACGTAGTATTTTGTTTTTATGTTTTTTCACTAGGGTAGGAAGACATGGCTACTGCTTTCAGCATCAGCATTAAACACAATGAAACCCTTACTGTATAGCACTGAGTGTTTCTGCTCCATCGGGAATGTCATTTCTTTTGACAGAACATCAAAACAAATGTCTGAACCGTGTATGCACGTTTAAACAAGTATTTCTACATTATTTGTATGGAAACAAAATTGAAACGCAGCCATAAGACAGAGAAAAGAATATTGCGTGTATTGAGTTGCTCAGGGTGAGAATGTCAGCTAAATTAGTTAACATGATATTCTCAAAAGAACCCTTTCCCTCTTGTAATAGTTAAAATTGCACCATATTTGCATGAACTATCAGGAAGCATTAAAAACAGTACTGAGGAGGTGAAGTACACTCTGGTGTGCTGTTGTGTACAAGAACTCTGACAGACTAAACAGAAATGATAATCTCTGATATGTATATGGCCTTAAACTCCACCCTCCCTAGAACAATTCTGATGTTTGTTCTCTAAAATATAGCCCATTCACAGAGTTGATAGTGCTGGGCAGAACGGTGGTATATTGCATCACAATGAGTTACCCAGCTCTAGCTATGTTGTTACCATAGTGATGGGAGGGAAGAGGCTTCATGAACCCCATAAATATGTGGAGCTATGATGAGCTGTCAGTGAGTCTGATTCGAAAGGCTTTGTGCTCCAAGGCTCTCTCTTACCATTGGTTCAGGCTGAAATTACTGGCTATATGGAAGCTCCGCCCATTCTGGCATTGATGAAGCCTCATGCTCCTGTCGCAAGACTTCAAGATGGCTGGCACTAAGTTCCAAAGCCATACCTTTGATTTTTTATTTTTTACAAAGTTCAAAGAATAATGTGCTTGGAATTCTTGTGTGAAAGTAATGCAAACATAAAACATCCAAACACCTGCATTTTGCGTATTTCATCCCATGTTACGAATGCTACGGAAAGCACATGCTTCCGTCGCGAGCTGTATCGCGCTCAGTGAAACCACATGACATTCATGTATGTTTTAAATGCGCGTGTTTGCCTGTGCTTGCCTGTGCTACCCGATGATGATTCTGTGAAGCTGTGCTACTGCTCACCCTGGGACACCGTCATTCACATCCCCCAGGGCAAGAGGGTCATGAAAATCAAGGACTGGCAGGCATACAGTACCAATAACAGTAATACCAACGAGGAGTCAATCTGTAAAGTACATCATAACTGTATAGAACAAAAACAATCAGATCTCATGCAACGCTTGCATAGGAAAAATCCATACCTTCGATCATGCGATGTTTCATCAACAGATAATGTAATGCTAGATAATGCAACAACAGGTCATGTAACAACATAAACTGTAACAATAGGTAACATAAAACAAGTGATGCTAACAAAGGTAATGCAGTCAGTAAGAGGTGCTAATATACACAGCAGATCCACAGCACTGTACAGAGAGTGCAAGCTCATGGGGAATCCAGGACATTGGGGGGGTCTGGATTCAATCTCAACACACAGAGCAAAGTACTCTCTTAAGAAACATACATATGTTCTGCCATTGTATCACTTACAGCATTATTTGGATTTAGGGTAAGAATTTTAGAAAGGTAGTAACACTTTGTTAAACTTGTCGCTAGGAGCGGATCGCGGCCGCTTTGAATCACACTCTGAGTCTGCCGTCCCGTTTAAAAGGCTGCTTTTTACTTCACTTTCAACTGCCAACTAGGAGTCTCAGTTCATACCTGTGATTCACCGCTCTGAGAAGCCTGCAGGCTTGCAGTTTACTGTTTTCCAGGATTTCAGTCTGAAAGGTCAGAGGGCAGATCTCAAAGGAAGTGACAAGCAGGAAACAGGAAGCTTGGAGTGGAAAGGGTAAAGTCACCACGTCCCAAACCACGTACTTCCATGCCCCACACTGCCGTGCTCCTGAGAGTGCACTCCAGTCAATGCTTGGGAGTATGTACTCTGGAGTATGGAAGTATGGTAGCATGGAAAGTTTTGCTTGCTATGCGCACTCAAGAGTGTGAAGTACGCCGTTTGTGTTCAAATTCTTCATGAATTTTTCTTGTTTCTATGCCTTGCTTCCCTTCCCTGATTCCTTCTGTACACACCACAAGGAAACAAGAAAAGGAAGAGAGGAGAGGAGATGAGGAAACAAGACCAGTGAAAGTGTTCATAAGAATTTGGACATTCCAGGTTCACTCTCATTCTCAGCAAGTCAGCCCCTTGTCTCATTAGATTAGCTGAGAAAACCTACTAGCTGTAGTACCTACTTGCATTTTGTAAAGCATGCTCATTGGCTGGCAATTCTAGCCCTGAGTTACCACCATCTCCTATCTCACTTTCTGAAGGTTCTTCCACACTTGCTGCCAATGTTACTATCTACAGGAGATCTCACTAAGAAAGACAAGCATAACTGTGGCCACGTCAGTTTGGCTTACCAAGTATGGCCCATGGCTGTTCAGTAGCGAAAACTGGCTAAGAGATTGGTCAGAAAAGGCATTGGGTTTGGTGATCTGTCCTTCATTATCAGTCATAGAAAATCTAGTGAACTATCTGAACGCAGAAGGAGTATCTGTCATATACTCCTGTCAATTTAAAGATGTTGATGACAAAATTGCAACGGGAACGATGAGCAATGTCGGGAAGTATTTCACCCTTTTTTTCTGCCAGCATTTGCTCGGAATGAGTGAGTCGACTAATAATGGTTTCAGTTTTCTTTAACCTCTTGCTTTTCTGATAAATGTTAAAGTAATCTAGCTGGAACGTGTTAGCTAACATAGGCAGCAACATTCAAATAACATTATAGCCATTTTAATACACAAAGTAGTACCTAGAGGCCACTCAGTGCACATTGTGTGGTTAAGGTTCCTGTACATAAAAAAGGCGAAGGTCATTGAAACTTTATTCTTGTAATGCGCGTGATATTTCAGTTTAATAAGTGTTACCAGGGTAAATGTGAAAGACTTTGACACTGGGCTCCTCCCTGCAATTTGGGTGGGCTTATACTCAAACACAGTGCTTTTCCAGGCTGGTCTGACATATGCAAGAATACGCAACAGCCTAGCAAGTGAGGCTATTTCACTCATAACCAACGTTGTCTCCGTATATGATGCACTCTTGTATCCTTTACCAGAGGTGAACAAAGACAGATATTTCCTTTGTTTGTTTATTAAACAAACTGAAACATATGTTGCCATGGCAGCCAATTAGCCCCTTCCATGTTAGAAGGTAAGAAGGGAGCAAGGCAGGAAGGAAGCAAGGAAGGACATACAGTATTTGTAAAGCACTCAAATGTAGCCTGTTTTGCTACCAGGTTCACCAGCGTTGGCTTTTTCCACCAGATTGTCTGAACTGTAACAAACTTCCCACTGTGGGATTTAAAAGCCAGCTGGCGTTTTGCCCCCCCCCCCCCCCCCCCCCCACAGACATGCAGCAATAAAAACATGCATTTTGAGCTAAAACAGCAAGATGGACTTATTCCTGAGCAGCAATGGTCGTATTTGTGTTTCCTTAGAGGATAGCTTTGTTTTACGATGCCAGGTGGCAGTTAATTTTTTTGGCTCCCAAAACAAGCGTTGTAGAGATCACTAGCTTTAATTTTGGCAGCATAGGTTTGGCTTCTTTGCAGACAGATTACGCATGTTTTTTAAAGTCTGTTTTTAAGTCTGTCGTATTACCCTGGTCTCAACTGCTTAATATTTCACCATCAGGTATATTTGCAATCATTGTTTATCTTTATTATAAATTAAACAGGCAGAATGCCGGACAAGAGCTTTTGCTGCTAATGATAAAACAGTGTGTGCACGTGTGTGTTTGTAAACACATGTATGGGTATGTGTGTGTGTATCTGAGTAAAAGACAATGTACATTTATGTGTGCACGTAGGAATGTATAGAGCTGTATATCTATGGCTTAGTGTTCAGAATGGAAGATAAACAGGAATATTGGTTTTTCTGAAAGACTGAATATGCCCTATGGTTTTGGCGTACCCAGACAAAGTTGTCATACAATATAGATTCCATGCTGTTCTTGCAAGTCAGGTTTTATATGTGCAATTCTTAAGATACAGATATTTCTAGAAAGTAAACTTTGAGGTTGAACGTGCAATTGAATAAAAAAAATATTCAACCAGGGATGATCAGGAGCTACTACAAAGATGTATTGTAAGACATCCATCATTAGAGGGCGCTGTGCTAACTCTGTGTCCTCTGTAGGCAGATTAGGACTCAGTGGGCCTCATTCACAAAACATGCGTATGATCAGTTTTGATCATTAACTGTGCTTACAAACGTTTCCTTGAACATTTTGGCAATCATCATTTTTTTCTTATCTGAATTTGTTTTTCGGTAAGATCAAAATCTGTGTTTGGAAACGCGAGTAAAGGCATACGTGGACGATTTTTAAATTTAGAATCCTTTATTATTCATAAAAAGTCATCTTTAGTAGTTGCAGACCTCATATTAAAAACAAATGTTTATCAGTACAATTATTATATTAATATAATAATATATCAATATTAGATATGCTATTGAGTTTAACTACATTAACTAATCCATCTGAATAACCTCAAAATTTTCACCAGCTTTTGATTTCAATTTCAATTTAGCATTATTTAGTTTTAAGAACAAATCTGGCAATCTTAGTTTAGTTGCGTTTTTTTAATTTTTAATTTTTAATTCTAGTTATTATTTTTATTTCGGTTTACAACGTTTTTTCCTTAAGTATTTGGTTTTACTTTACGATAATAACCTTGTTGGGAACACATGTAATTCCTTTTTTTAATTGATAAAAATTATGATTGACAGTGATATATAAAGACCCACAAATGCGCATACCCAACGCTTAGCAAAGGCATGTGTGTTGCTTTTGGATTAATGGGCTTAGGGGAGAGAGCGCATCTTTAGGGACCACGCATATCAGGTGCAGTTACGTTTGCGGAGAACGATGTTTGCACACATCCCTGCAGGTGGCATTGCTTTTATGGGATTTCTAGGGTGTTTCAAATCAACATGAACATTCAGTTTACAAACAATAGGCATTCATCCTCTGATACACCTGGGATATGAACAAAAATTGAATGTCTGCATGTTTCATGAATCCCACATTGGTTTTTCGTAGAAACTTTCATTTCAAAAAAGTAAGAAGAATTTAAGAAAAGTTTTGTTAATGAGGCCCATTCTGTCTACTGGGGAAGGGGACAGAGAGAAGGAGGTAAAAGTATAGAGAGGATGAGGTTAAATTTCACTTTTGCAGAACAGTTCACAAAACTAAATCTCACAGCTGTAGGCCCACTACAGCTGCTCTGGCCACTGGCTGCAGCAGGATATGATGCGAGCCACAGCAGAAGCTCATGAGCTGAACAATGGACAGGAAGCAGAATGAACAACAATATCTTTGTGACAACTCTGTCCAAGGTGTAGTGCAGACATGGCCAACCCAGGTTCGGGAGAGCCGAAGGGTCTGCAGGTTTTTGTTGTTACCATAATTGACCGATTAAAGCAGGTGATTACACAGTTAACTGGCCTCACCTGCTTTCCTGGGTCTAAGTGGTTGTTGTATTGAAGGTGAAAAGGAAAAGAAGGCCCTGCGGCTCCCCAGGACCGGGGCCGGCCACCCCGGGGCGGTGGCTTTAAGGCATGCAAGATTTACATTCCTGAGAATATAGAGCGTGCGCGCATGTATCAGCGCCCCAGCGCAGCTTAGTCAGCGCAGTGTGTGTGTGTGTGTGTGTGTGTGTGTGTGTGTGTGCACGTTCTCTCAGTACAGGGTGTATGTACGCGTGCATGTGGGTGTATCAGTGCTGTGCTGTGCGTGTGCATGTACATGTGTGTATGTGTGTGTGTGTGTTTTCCCTCATTGTCCAGCTCTCCTGCAGCGCCTGTATCTGGTCCCAGATCAGGTAAGCCACTAGCGTAAATGGCTAAAGGTTATTTAGCTAAAGCGCCAACCCAAATCTACAGCAGCTGTTTACCTACATGGCAACTTTCATTTGTTTACTCTGTTTTAACAGTGGTAGCGTGCATAGTCTCCCTGGAGATGAATGATTTCTGCTCAGAGCGCACACAGCAATGACTGGGAACTGGCTTTTGCCATGTTGTGATTGGCTATACAGTGGAAAGGGTGGATCCAATGCTATGTTCCAGTGTTATTTATGATAGGGATGACATCACCCTGTCTATGACAATCAAACTGTGCCATGAAGAGGCCAGAAGAAGACACATTGGGCATAAAACACACTGTTAATTATAAGACATGACTAGTGAAATACGTATGGTGCTACACACCCTCCTGCATGCTCAAAACCCTGTCAATAAATTCTATATACAGTAAGTGCAATCATAAATAATAATGAATACTATATGAATGCATGTCATTTAAATATGCTGAACGATAAACCTCAAAATGGGTCCCCAGCATACGGCCCATTCTATTTACATGACTGTGTAATATCCTGTAAATATGTAAAAAGACCTTTGGATGCTTTCTACAGCCAAATACTGATATATACGCATATGTGGTTTTTATGATTTTTCCTGAATTTTATGAGCAAATAGCTCCAATATAAATACAGCTATTGTATTCATGGTATTTATAATTGGAAGCAAGATTGACACATGCAATGAGAGATATGCACAATACATTGGTTACTGTATTTATGGCCCTTCCCCAAAATAATATTAAATTTATAGATTTTTCTTTAATTTTAGAACTTTTATCATGAGATTTACATACCTTGTACTGAGTCCTATAAGTAAAGCAATGATTTCAGGGGATTTTAGTAAATCTAAAGCCAGACAAACTGAAATTTCCTTTTAGACTAGGGCTGTCACAACCCAGTTGGCTGTCTGGGCATCAAAACCAAAATATTTATGGATCAAGATCTTTCCCTTGCTTAGAATTTAAGAACTGTACATTGTATTCTGTTGGCTCAAAAGGAATGGAACTTAAATAATAATTTATATTTGGAGTGACCGTTCCTGACCGTTAGTGACGGTTCCTGACCGTAAGTGAAGGTTCCTGACCATTAGTGACGGTTCCTGACTTGGTGACTTCCTGACTTAGTGACCGTTCCTGACCATTAGTGACCATTCCCGAACTTTAATGACCGTCCCTGCCGGTTAGTGACCGTTCCCTCCCCTCCCTCTCCCCCCTCTCTAGGTCTTGGCAGTGGTAGAGTGACCTGGTACACGGGCGGTGGAGGCTGTTGTGCTTGTGGCGGTTCTCTGGCGCAGGCTGTCCCATCGGCGCAGTGGAAGGTGGTGGAGTCGCTACAGTGGGGCGGGGGCCTTGCGGTGGTACGTGCAGGCACGGCTGGGGTGAGTCACCTTCCTCTTCCTCCTCCTCCTCCTCGTCTTCTTCCAGGTGCAGTTGCAGAGGGCACCCCCCGTTGGCTTTGGGCGGAGGGCGCGGGGACTGCCCTCCCAGGCCCGCCCCCAGTCCTGCACCCATGTGACAGCTGGGTCTGAATCAGAGAAACAGGCGGCCAGAGCCAGAGCTGAGTCAGCAGTGTGATCAGCCTACCGAACCCGCACTAGGATGGGCAGCGCGAGAGAGGCGACATGCTTTTCGGTTTTTGGGATGGAAGGGGAGGAGATGGATAGGACAGGTTCGATGGCTGGAGAAACAAATAAACCCCACCCTCTTACTCACCCTGGGCTGTGAGTGGTCACTCGATTAACTCCTGCGTCTCAGAGAACTGCAAAAATAGGATAGGTGTCACCCGTCAGCTGATCCAGTTACACAAAGTCAACACCAGGGGGAGCTTTGAAAAAATGACCTACAGAGGGCTGTAAAAATACTACTGCTCGGGGTGGGGGGGTAGAAACGCACGTAAATAAATGCAGTTAACCTCTTCATTACAGTACTGACACACAGCACAGCTACAGTACAGTGCAGAACTGACACACAGCACAGCTATGTTACAGAACTGACATACAGTACAGCTGCAGTGCAGAACTGACATGCCATACATATAAAGGGATGTCAGGGAGAGCTCACCTGGAGGCTGGAGTTGGCCGAGGGCGGGGTTATTGGGTTCGGCTCAAGAAGGGGGTTGATGGGGGCGGAGCCAGGCAGGTGTGTAGCCCGCCAGTAGATTTCCAGGTATTCAGCCAGGTGTTCACAGGCGTCCTCCAGCTGGTTTTCATCCAGAATGACATCGAACATGTCCTAATGGAGGCAGTGGTGATATAGTTAGGGCACCTGTAACTGTGTATAAACACACCTGGAAATCTGAGTAGAGTTGGGAAATGGTGCAGAGGGGACTGATAGAATGGTGTGTGTGTGAGTGTGTGTGTTTCTGTGTGCGAGTGTGTGTGTGTGTGAGAGTGAGTGAGTGTGTGTTTGTTTGTGTGTCTGAGCGCATGGGGAGCACTCACAGGGGGACATTGGGCTAGCTTGTCTCCTGCCATCATCTGTACATTGAGGTGTTTACTCTGAGACTTCCCCCGAGATTTAATCAGCCTCTGCAGCACCTGGAGGAGAGGTAGGGAAAGGGGGTGTGGTCAAAGCCAGCCTGGGCCACGTCCCCTGGATCGGGCACTAATGGGCTGAGAGGAGGCTGTGCCTCCTACCTTGGGTGAGGACACTTTGACGTAGACGATGATGGGGGCGAGCGAGGTTTTGGACAGCTGCGTCGGGTGGTTAACGGTGTCAGCGTCCAGCACCACCAGCTGCAGGGTCTTGGCCAGCTCGAATATCCGCTCGATTTCGCTCTGGACCTCCGCTGGGGGGGGGGAGAGACACAGTGACCACTCCCATTCCCACAGGAGCGCCCTGGTGCTCACAGATGGGCCCAGGCCAACTCAAACAGCTTGGGAACAACAACATATGACTCAAACCCCTCCCACCTACCCAGACTGGAGCGCGTGTTGGACCTCTCCAGAATGGCTCTCTTGTTGAGGACAGATCTTTTGGCCAGAGACAGATCAGCTGTTACCCGTGTGATGGAAATCCTAAAAGAGAGTCCCGTCACTACACCAACATCAGCACCACACTCCATAGTACCAGCATCCCCATAGAGTCATCAGCACCACACTCCATAGTACCAGCATCCCCATAGAGTCATCAGCACCCCACTCCATAGTACCAGCATCCCCATAGAGTCATCAGCACCACACTCCATAGTACCAGCATCCCCATAGAGTCATCAGCACCACACTCCATAGTACCAGCATCCCCATAGAGTCATCAGCACCACACTCCATAGTACCAGCATCCCCATAAAGTCATCAGCACCCCACTCCACAGTAGCAGCATCACCATAACTTCAATACCAAACAAGCCCAAAACAGTGCTAGGTTTTCCTACATTTGTTTACATAACTTGGGCCTGTGGTTTCTTCATCTTGCCACCTCATCTCTCATTTAGTATCTGAACTGGTATCTTAAAGCATCACCTCATCCCTAAGCCTAAACGTGTTTGACAATAACAGACTCCATGAAACATATGCAAATCCATCCATGTTGATTTGGTTCTTCAAATTGCAGCCTTACAAGTGGCTTACAACTGCTTTAAAAAGCTGGTTGCTTAATGCTTTCACCCGAGTTGTTAAAGCATATGTGGCAGAGCTAACCACATTCAAATATAAGCTGACAGCCATGCCACACCTTTTCAAAAGGCAATTATCATGGTCATCGCAGTATTGTCCTGTTTTGGAACAAGTGTTGTCTCAACTAATGCAAATCCCGTCGATTAAAGTACACTGATAACACCCATCTAAATTGTGGCAAGCATTATTTGTAATGCAAATGTGGTGGTTCAAAGCAGCCCAACCGTTAAGCGATATTCTTTGAAGTAGTGATAATTTATTACTGATAATAATTCAGTAAATTTCGATCGGGGTAGCCGGAGCAGAACAAAAGTGCGTTCCACACCTGCTGCTTTTTATACTCCCCATCGCCTCATTACCTGTGTTCGCTTATGAGTGGCCCTTACGTCAATGACACTTATAATTAAGCGTAACTCAAATCAGACAGGGATTAGGAGATGAACTGGGAGCGGGGGTAGGTGTTTGGACTGTGTGAGGAGACCGGAGTACCCGATGGAAACGCATGCAGACACAGGGAGGACATGCAAACTCCACACAGAAAGGCCCTTGGGCAGGATTCAGACTTCCTACTTGCAGAATGAAGAATCACAGGCCCTCAAAAGGTTCCTTAAACGAATGTAGTAAAATATAGGCAGCACCTGCTTTGGGGTATGGCTTGCTTAGTTTCTGTGAAACAGCAGCTGTGTGGTTAGAGTGTAGTTTTAAGGTGTATAATTTTGATATTAGTAATCTGGTACAGAGAATTTGAGGAATTTTAGCAGATTTATAAATCGATACAGTGTATGCTTACTCAATTTGAGGAACTTGCATTTTTTACCACTAAGACATTTTTGAGTTTTCAGTGAATAATGTGTATGTCAGCAGTCTGAAGACAACTGAGTCACAGCATTATTTTACATCATACATAAAATGCAATAATACAGTTAAAATAAAGCAACTTCCAACCAGTTGATAAAGTGATGTTATTTGTGAACGTCACCAAAACTGATGAACAGTCAGCAGAATTCACAGCAGACATTGACAAATGTGTATAACAGTGTATACTGTATGAAATCGGAAATGTAATCATAAAAAGGTCTCCCTGTGTGGCACAGCCTAGAACAGCAGCTAATGAGTATAATGAGTTTCCTGTGTGGCACAGTCTAGAACAGCAGCTAATGAGGATAATGAGTTTCCTGTGTGGCACAGTCTAGAACAGCAGCTAATGAGGATAATGAGTTTCCTGTGTGGCACAGTCTAGAACAGCAGCTAATGAGGATAATGAGTTTCCTGTGTGGCACAGTCTAGAACAGCAGCTAATGAGGATAATGAGTTTCCTGTGTGGCACAGTCTAGACCAGCAGCTAATGAGGATAATGAGTTTCCTGTGTCAGACATCACTGACGGGTCACCCGCAGACTCACCTGCCATCAAACCTGTGCTTCAGGAAGTCGAAGAGAGCCTTCTGCATCATATCTGTCACCTGGGGGGAGATGGGGGAGGGGGGTGAGGGTCAGAGTTCACCATACAGACGTAGCTCCGCCCCCCAGTTTCTCTCCCAGATAAACAGGCCAGCCTTGGGAAGCTCTGACAGCGTTCGCTGCAGGGTTCCTATCAGGTTATTCTTACAATGGAGCAAATGGCTCAGCTGTGTGTAGATTTTGGTAAGCAGGGTCACCACTGGACTCTCACCTCGTAGCCTTTGAGAGACGGTCCGACCAGAACCACGGGCCGCATGGAAGGGACCACATCGTACGGGGGGAGCTGTTCCATCTACGAAGGGACACAGAGGCACGCGTGAACACCCCCGTCCTGAACTCGCAACAAACTCAGGGAACGTGTTCATTTAGACATAACGAGCAAGACTTTCCAAACACACCATCCAACCATGCCCTAACCCTGAGTTTGGCTTTCAACTTCCTGTTATCTCCCATCTCCAGAAAACTTAAGAATCTGTCTTTAGCTCCAATTAGAACAGCGCATTGACTTGTAATGGAACGATAGCATGCAAGAACGTCACATCGTGTCAGTATAGTACAAATACAGACTGACATCGGCCCAAGATCTGGTACGTAAACGGTAAGCTACTGTAACGCATGGGATGTATGGACAGGTCACATGTGTGCCAAAGTAGAAGCAGCTGCATGACACTCCTACCTGCTTCTGCTTCTGTTTGGCTTGGAAACAAGAGAACACAAATCAGAGGAAGCCGAAGAAAAAGACCTCACAGTTGAAAGCTGTGCTCTTAAGACAAGTTAAGCTGCCCTCCTTCTCCCCCCCCACATATTACACCCCCCCAGCCACGTCCATCCCAGCCCTTGTAAAGAGTTATTCATCAATCGCCGTCTCTATTTTCTTAGCGATCTCAACATTTCCACCTGTTTCAGTCCTAAGGATGCTACACAGCCAAAGAGAGATTGCACTCAGCACAAACTGCACTTTAAACAGCCAGTTAAGATTCAGCCATGCACAGTTTCATTCACAGTTATCCCACCCAGGGGTGTGGCCACCCTCACAGTGCGGCTGCCCTCACCCCCTCCCACACAAACTCACCTGCAGAAGGGGGCGTGGTCCTCCGGCCGGCCGCCCCTGTGGTGTTCCCGCCCATCTTCCTGTAAGACACACAGGCAGGAGCGCTCAGACCGGGCGGGCCGCGAGGCCGCCAAGCTGCAGGATTCAGGTGCTGCCGTGGTGAGCACGAGCAGGGGTCTTAACCCTGTCCCAGAAACGCTTTCTGCACCTCAGAAATTAGCCTCAGAACTGGTAAAAAAAGATAAGTCTGATAGCCACCCCGTGCGATGTTCTGGACAGTAGGGAATATGTTTGTGTTCCAGTTCTATGGCATCAGGTGTTTAATCTGATTTATAAAACAAGTATCTGCTTTTGGGGAATTGACCCATTGTAACCTAAAGGTCATAGGTTTGATTCCCAGGTGGGACGCTGCCGTTGTACCCCTGAGCAAGGTACTTAACCTGCATTGCTTCAGTATATATCCAGCTGTATAAATGGATGCAATGTAAATGCTACGCAAAGAGTTGTGTGAGTCACTCTGGATAAGAGTATCTGTTAAAATACCTGTAATGAATCCGTGGGCAATTTATTCTTGTGCTGTTTCTTTGTGGCTCTTTATGCATAACGTTGGGACATCAGGGCTGTAGACTGGGCAGTACACTCTCTCTGTATTCAGACGGGGGACTGCGGGGAGGGTCACACGCAGAGACGGGATCGCAGCGCAGAAAGCGCTCCTGCCACACAGGGGGGCTCGCTCACGGGCCGACGCCCACCCCACGGACCGCGCCTCGCAGTCTCCCCAGCGTACTTATCCACCCATTTCAGTCTCGACTTGCCCACGGAGCTGCTGGGCGATCCAAGAACTTGTATCCACACAGTCGCTAATGCACTCGCGCTCAGGGGGAAAGTGTTCACTTTCAGGCACCGTCTTTAAGGATTGAGAGATTTACGCTGTTTGTAAGACAGCATAGCACAGCTGAGAGCTGCAAGAGAATAGATTCTCGGCATTTCAGCACAGATGGGACACACAGCGACAGAAGGCTGCGAATAAAAATCTTAGGCTTCCGGAAAATTGTCCAACAGAAAGGAAATATTTGCAATAAATGAGAATAAATATAGAGTTGTTCTCTGAAGAAGGGGTGGAGGTGGGTCGGGAAAAAAGCGTTCCACTTGCATTAATGAAACCTGCCACATATCTAGCCACCTCTACAGAGTCCCTTTGTGAAAAAATTATGTTTTTGAAATGATTCATTTTTGATGAGGAAAGTGCAAACTAAATCTGGAGTACATGACAGAAGATGGAAAATACTGTAAATTCAAACATATAGCAATTCGACCTAAGTAATACCCCCTCATTATGAACGTTCTCTTCGTGCATGCCACTAGGGGTCAGTGTTGCTCTGTGAGCAACAGCAGATGGGTGAGATGACAGGGTGAGCAGACTGTGAATACGACAGCGGATGGAGATGGAAGGTGGGCGGGGCCGGGATGTGGGCGGGGCCAGAAGGTGGGCGGGGCCGGGACCCTCACCTCTGCTGTTTCTGCTCCTGCTTGAGTCTGATGGCCTCCAGCCGGAGGGGGCTGGGGATGAAGGCGATGTCAGCCCCCTCCTTCACCAGCCTCCCGATCCACCAGTCATTATTAAACTTCTGCAGGAGGAGGACCAGAGAAAACCACAATGGAGTCATTCTGCATTCTGCATATTTTAAGCTCTGTGTATTTTTTCAGTTGTCTTCAGTGACAGGCCATCTTCCTGTTGTGTAAACTTTGAAAGGGAAACACACAACATGGTTGATTTCATTATGGTGAACCGGCTACAAATGAGCACAGAAATGATAATTCCTTCACCTCTTTGATGTGCAGAAAGTCTTTGGTTTCGAAGTTGACCGCCAGTCCCTGAACCGGGCATTCTTCGTCCAGCGCCCCACAGTAGCCCACATTGGTCTTGACCGCGAACGCCACCGGTTTGGCCTGGAAGGGACCGCACAATGGACTGGTCTCATTCCACAGGTATTGTACGGCATGCTGGTCCTATACATATACAGCCTGGCTCAATATGATCACCACACTATGGACCAGGAACTGGAGTCTCTCTCTCTCTCCATGTCTATCTCTCTCTCACTCTCTCTCTCTCTCTCACAGCAACCAGCCTGATCAGTGGCATCTATGCTCCAATAAGCTTAAGTGCACCTTGGCTATCTCTCAGAGAAACAACATTATCGCTGCTTCATCATGATGTCACTGTTTTATATTTAGATCTTTCAGAAAGAACTTGGCATTGCTTTCCCAAGTTCCCAGGACAAATTCTACAAATTAAAAAACCTAAGTAAAAAGCCATACTTTTCATGTCATTCAGGTGTCCAACCAAACATTTTTCCTGAGATTATATATACGTTGTAGGAGAGCCTAAATATACTACAATGACCAGCTGTACTCTTCTCAGATGTGAGAAGACTGAGAAGGTTCATCATCCGAGAAGATGCAGAATATAGGTTATAAGGTGTTCCACATGGTCCAGTCTATGTTCCCCTTGCTCAGGCTCCAGGCTGCTCGGGCCTGGTCGTCTGGCGGTACCTTGGCTCTCTCGACCTGCAGCTGGGCCTGGCGTTCGGCGTCACGCCGACCCGCCTCCTGGTCCTCCTCCACAGACACGTCGGAGTCCGAGGGGCGACTGGTGTAAGAATCGGCTGAACCCTGAGGGAGGGGGGGGGCAGAAGGCGGGGTTAAGCTGTAAGTTCCTCTCATAGCAGGCCATGTCCTTCCAGCCGCTCAGCTGACACAACCTCCGTTAAACCTCTACACTACTGAAGGGACAGCGGCACAGCCCCCAGAAGAGGCACAGCTGCTGTCAGTCGCTGAATGGCATGAATCAATCAAAAGACTTTGCACTCCATAAGGAGACACTATGATTGGATCTAATTGGTGAGTCACTGATGACACATGATACTGTAGCTCCACCCACCATGTGGTGCAGCAGGTTTAATTTCAGCAAGTACTCATTTGCAGAGACCAAGTATGGGTGATGTCACTGGGTTGTGAAGTCAAGTGCTACTCATGAGCTCAGGACACTCAATCTGCGTAAAGTCACTGAACAAACATTTGTAAAATCTCTTTTTATCCTAAGGCCCAATCCCATTTGTGGGCCTGTCCCATCACTGCGACGTCCTCAGCTGATTCGAGAAGGCCCTCCAGCAGTGACTGCGCACTACTTACGCGGCTAGCGCGGTTTCACTACTGCCCCCCGGGGGCGCAACCAGGAGCCACAGCTGTGCAACACGGGAAAGGCCAGCCAACCGTGGGACACACTGCTTTACTGAGAGCATTTAGTACAGTGTGGTACACACTGCCGCACCGATTGCACTTAGTATAGAGACTGCGGGAGACTTTGCTCAAGCGAAAACACTAGACAATGTGGGATACACTGCAACACTGATTGTACGTAGTATAGAGGAATTTGTTTTACTGAGAACACATAGCACCGAGAGAATGGGACACACTGCAGTACTTATTGCACTAAGTACAAATGCCATGGGGCACATTATTTTCTTTCACTGCACTTTTAGTAATGACACGTGGCTGATTGGAGATGCAGTGCGGTATTTGTGCTATTTCCTGTTTGAGCATGCGGTTGCCCTGACCACAGCCCAGCTTGGCAGGTGCCCCTCTAGAGTCAGCCAATCGGAGCTCAGTTCAGAATCATTTAGCTCAGCAAAGCAGAAAGCAGCAGAAACCCCACAGGAAACAAACACAGTTTGGGACAGCACTGGTACACACTGTCACCATCTGTTAACCTGCTCTCTCTCTTTTTCTTTCTCACCCTCTCCCTCCTTCCCTTTATCAATTGCTCTTTACCCTTCTCTCTCCCTTCCTCCCTAGTCCTCGCTCTCTCTACTCCCTTCTCCCCTTTCTCTCTCCATCTTCCCCTCTCTGTCCTACTCTCTCCCACCTCCATTTTATTCCTTTGTTCCTTTTTCTCTCCCGCTGCCCTGTGTCTCTCTCTCCTAACCCAGGCTCTCCCTTGCTTCTCCCTCTCTCCTGCCCCCCCCTCCCCAATTCCCGCTACCGCCCTCTGTCTTTCTGACTCTTGCTCAGTCGCTGCATGATTGAGTCTAATTTAGTCCCTGGGGCATGTCTTCAAATATTCACATCCTGTGAGCTCGGAGACTGCAGCTAACCGTGGCCGCTCTTCGGTCCAGGAGTGTGCCCGTTCCTCCCCGTCAGCCTCGCTACGCCTCCCGCACCACGCCCCAAATTCCCCCACTCAAGCAAGTGCACAGACGTCAGCCCCAAAACCAGAGGAGGGAGGACTGTAGCAGTTTTTAGGTGAGATGATTTATGTACAGTGCTGGCTACACCAGCCTGCTCCTTAACTATGACTCTTCGGAGATGAAGAGTACAGCATGTTATCAGGATACGCTTCCCTGGCTCTCCACATATTGGCAGTTATTTTACAATGTATAAAGGTAGCAGGCTGACCGGGTCCTTTTTCCTCCTTTAAATGGGCAAATAGGGCAATAACTTACAACCGCAGCTTTTACATACCTCAGCCAGCTCTCTTAAGACAGCTGGGACTCTGTCTCTACCCTCTAGAACACTCCCAAGAAGACCTGTCACACACACTTTTGCATGCACGCACACACATGCTTACATGCGTAAACAAACACACTCATGACCACACTTACGTACACACACTCAGACAAACATACACACACACACACTTGCACAAACACACAACTACATGAATACATGCACACACAAGAAACCCACACACGCACGCAAACATACACACAAACACATTCACTACCACACTTAGATACATACTCACACAAATATATACATGTGCACACACACACACACACATACTCAGATAACTACATGAATACATGTGCACACAAGAAAGCTACACACACACAAACACACTCACTACCACCCTCACACACACACACACACACACCAAGCTGCATTATCCAGTGAGAAAGCAGGGACACACACGGGGAGAGAATGAAGCGTCCTTTCCCCGGATCCCAGACTGTCAGTCGTGCAGGAGCAAGGCAGTGCAGAATGAATGAATAATTTAGAGAAGCGGTGGGCGAGGGAAGCGGGGCTTAACTCTCCTCTCTGCCTCAGCGTTCGCTGTTTAACGGAGGTCACGTGATCACAGGTACCGCAAACGCTAATCCCCTCACCTCCGCGTCTCCTAATGGCAGCAGCACAAAAATAATAAGGGAACAGAGGAAACCTGCTGGCAAGCACATCAGGCGTGGGAATAATCCTGATGTAGAGATGAAAACCCTGAGGAGGTACTGTATGATCCCTACTCAAATGCTGCTTAAATACTGTGTAATAACACCGCGTTCCACGTCTAATTACTTTCAGTCAAATATATAAAGTACTCAAAGCATCATTTAATTTCCCTAATTTGGCACAACAAAGGAGCCAAAGGAAGGAGTTTTCCGTGGGAATGTGTGTAGCCTCTTGTGTAGTCAACCCACGCATCTCACAGTTTCAAAATAAAATACTTCAACAAGATCACATGAAATGGGTTTGTCCGTCTGTACTTCAACAAGCAAGCAAAAATAAACATTCTTTCTGGCGAGAAAACACAACAGGATGCTGCTCAAACAGGATGACAGTCTGAAAATGAAAAGCAAAGCCACTGAGTTTCTGAATATCCTGCCAGTCTGCTCTCTTAGAAATTCTCAACAACAGGGACAAAACCGCACAAAATGACAAAAAACAGAAAACATCAAATGGAAAGGCTGATACAGTGCCTGCAAGATCAACTGCTGAGTTGTACATGAAATGTCTTCCTCCAGCTCATGTCTGTGTGAGCCTGACATACTGCACAAACTGCTGTGTGATAAAAAGCAGTATCGCATGCTTCAGGGGAGAGCATGCTCAGGTCTACAGGTCAACGCTCTGCTGAATCAATAGTGGAGTCTACAGCAATAAGCACTGATACATATATATATATACATATATATATATATATATATAGGACTGGGCATTCCAAACTATGGAGAACAAAGGGGGGAGCATTTAAAAGAGAAGCAAGCATACCTTAGATTGATATTATGCTGAGGAAACATGCCTTCATTTCTGAATACTTATCCTTTACACAAATGCTTTTCTCATAAGCAGGTTGGAATGCAACACAATTTATGCAGCACTTGTCATACAAGAACACAGGGTGCTTAACAGGGTAAGATGGCAGGACCCAAGAGGCAAAAGAAACATGTAAAAGTATCAAAATAAAGCAATTATGCACTTCCGTTAAAAGCATCTTGTAAAATATGTGTTTTTAGTCTGTTTTTATAATAGACGCAGCAGACCGGGGAAATTTCATGTGGTGGGGGTGGGGCATTCCAGAAGCTTGGGGTTACGTAGAACAGATAGCATTTAAGAGACACAGTACAGCACAGAATCCTGTCTCCAGCTAAAACTGAACTACAAGCCCACTGTTACCCACCTGACACATAGCAGTAGGCTTCACATTCATCATGCAATGAATCTATGAGTCAGTGCCTCTAAATGTCACAAATTTGTCCTTTTCTGGTACTCTTAAAATAAATGTGTTCCGTTTAAAAGTTTTGTCTTTCATCTCCGTATGTAATCGCGACATTGTAGCAATATTGATACTTTTCTGATTACAGCAGAAGAGGGTAATTCTGGTCCTAGGGCCGGTGTATATGCAGGTTTTTGTTTCCACCAGTTACCCTGGCTAAATAGGGAATTGGCTGAATACACCAGCACTGGTTCCCTCGTAGATTAGGTCACAGTAAAACATTTTGCATAGGGACACAAGAACAGTCTTCAGCTGACATTCACAATGCAGCTAAAATTAGGGCTAATTAATTAAGGCCAGAGGTTGGCATCAAAACCAGAAACAGATACGGCCCTCATTACCCACCTCTGGATTACAGAAACACATTTAATGGATTCCAAAACAAGTTGAACACTTCCAGTATGATTGAAAGTAAATTGAAAACAGAATGCATGAGCTGTTTAAGTGGGGTTTCATTAAGTGCACTCTACCCTCTCAGCGACACAACGTTCAGATGCCCGGGAGGATGTTCCACAGTCACATGACCTGTGAGAGAGAACGATTTCAACACTAGAGGGTGTGCTTGCACAAAATTATATAATATTGTGCAAAACTGCCAATTGTGCAAAGTTGGATAAAGGCCCGCTTGATCAGGTAGGCAGATGTATCAGTTGACCTCTATCAGCTGACCTCTAGCAATAAGATACTCCTATCTTTTTTAGCTGTCTTTTAGCTACCTCTTAGCCATTTTGTGCTTCCCTTGTCTTTGGCCATTGATGGGAATTCGATTACAATGCTACATTGGAAGACTGGTTCTGTCAACCCCAACAGACAGAGGTCGGCCAAAGTTTTAAAACTTACAAAAACAAAAGAAGCTATGTCTCTTTATGTTACTTCCACAATAAAAATGGGCAATGATATATGGACTGAAGTCAGCGTGGCAAATCTTTCTGTTAAATTGTGTGAAGCAAAGTCTCCTCCATGCCCTTATCTCCTCCAGACAAGAGCTCAAGGTTTCAGGAGTCCAGAGCAGCAGAGATATCCGGAGCTATATTGGGGTGTATTGTGTATCATCAGCATAGCAATGAAATAGATACCACGCTTCCTGAAGACACGACCTATGGGGAGGAGATATATGGGTCTAATGGGACCTGACTCTTATGGCACTAGTCCCAGGACCACACACGTACCATACAGACGAACATTCATGTGCACACCCATGACCACACACGTACCGTACACACAAACATTCGTGTGCACACCCAGGCCCACACACGTACCATACACACAAACATTCGTGTGCACACCCAGGCCCACAAACGTACCGTACACACAAACATTTGTGCACACGCACCCAAGCATACACTTGTGTTAGACTTAGGCCAAATACATGTGTACTTCAAGGTCCCATTTGGCCGAACTGTTTTGGAACCAAATTTATAGGCCTAGAACACACTATCATGTGCTATGTCTACTTCCTCAACTCAGACTGATTCTTGTTCTCCTGTGCTCTCTGAAGATGCTGACAAGCGCTGTCAATAACTTCACCAAGACAGAGAAAGGGAGCTGGCTAGTTACCCTAAGCTGAGTTGTTTTTGCGCACTGCATTGACATCGCATAAAGCACAAGGCCGAGTCACTGAAGACTGAACACTGACGAGGCATCACCAAGAGATGTTTTCTGCTGTACGGACCTCACAGCCTTCTGCCACCATTGGAACAATACCTTACTCTCATCCAACCTTACGCAGCATTTACAGAAAGGCACAGCCATGCATGAAACAGAAAGTAATTCTGAGATTGCTGAGCACTGGCACAGTCTGCCCAGCAGAGAGAGCCACAGTGCGTAAAACGCTCTTCCGCAGGATTCTGCATTACATAAGAGGGAGTGCTGCCCCTGATCCAGCCAGCATCGTGGCGGCCCAGTTCTGCGAATGTTTTACAGCGCAGTTTTTCCCCCACCCGATGCAGAAATGACCTGCCTCCTTCAGACAGTAATAATGCATCACATTTCTATTCGAATTCTATTTTGTACACACAGTAGCTAGTGTTAAGATGATGTGATTCATGGCCAGGCACTGCAAAAACAGGCAGGCTACGTCATGACAAACTGTACTCTCATACAGTAATATCATCATTTTTTCACTACTTATCAATGAGAAAACACAATGTTCAGCTATGGCCTTATTGTTTGCTGTGTTTTGTTTCAATTTTGTTCTCATGAATTTTACTGCACCATTTCGTTCAATAAACTTTTAAACACAGCCCCCCCCCCCCCCCCCAAAAAAAAGAAACAGGAAATGCCACGCCTCTTTACAATCATTCCCATATAAGGGTTAACTACCTCACACTGTCAACTGTTCTTCAGGTTTGACCAATGAACATGCAGAACAGCATTTTATGGCTCCTACAACAATGCTCAGAAATCAGGACTAATCTTCTCAACCATTGGAGAGGCCCCTCCATGCACTGAAAGTAACACTACCAACAGACAAACCCGTCTCCATTACACTGGAGCGGCTGCAATAGGCTAGTTATTTTATAATTGCAAACATTTTAGAAATACAATAATGAAAATTAAATGAAAAATGGATTAAGAAAAGGGAAAGATGCTGATACAGAGAGAGAAGAGAAAACGTTAGAAACAAAGATGATAACGGTCCAGCAGGCTGCAAGGAGGTAGAAAAGGGAGAGAGAGAAAGCAACTGCTTTATATAAAAAATAAATAAATAAATAAAAATGAAAAGGAGAGAGACGCAATCAAAGCTGCAAGACCAAGATCTGAAGGGAAAGAACAGAAGTGCACGTGCGGGAAAACGGACGGAACCGATGCCGAAGCAGACAGACAGAAGGACGGAGCCTGGCCTACCTCGCCGATGAGGATTGTGGCGCTGTTATCAGACACAGACATGGGACTCTGTCCCGCGACGCTTGCCTCTCTCCATGGGAGCGATGCTCCTGCAATCCAGCTTTCACGGGCCAGGGAAGCTGAATGCCCGCGAAAATGCGCTCAGCCCGCGTGCTCCATAATGACGTTACCGCGGTCCGCCTGCTCTCTGAGCTGCCATTTCCCCATACATAATTGATGCGCTGAATATCGCGCTGGAGCACATCCGCTCAGACTGCAGGCAGGCGGGGAACATTCGCGTCTCAGAATACCCTGATATTTGTTTCAGGCGGCGCCCTTGCATTGGGCCGGTCCCGCAAAATGCCTAGTCAAAGAGTAGGAAATCAAACTCCATAAAGCGAGCATGCAGAGCGAGCGGTGCAATTAACTGTGGTTCTAAAAGCCCCGCTCGGTGAAGTATGAGTGTTTTCTCTTGAAAAACAATACCGCGTGATTAAAAAACACTCGGTTAAAAAAATTACAGCCTCATCAGTTTTGCACAGTGGCCCTGATGAATTAGCCTACTCAGTTGCACAAGCAATATGACTTAATAATTTGTACTGTAGCCTACTCCCCATTAAAACAGCACAACCTTTTTCCTCTATCATACAAAATGAGAAGTAGGCTAGTTGTGTTTAATATGAGAGCAGGGAGTACTGCAGAGCTTGGCCCATTGAGTCGAACAGGGACACATCTGACCTGACTTCAGCCATAAGGCCACGCAAGCCTGGCTGTCCTGCACAAGGGATGGGTGACCTCCTTTTCCTAAAGGACTTTCATAGGCCTATTTGTTATCATGAGTTCACAAAAAAGCATGACAGGTCTTACTATGAATAATATGTGTTATTTTCAGTGTTCTATATGAAACAGAACATTGCCAAAGCAAATGTATGAAGCAGAACAGTAGAAAACAATGGCACAACTAAACTGCAGCAGACACAAATCTTAAGCCTACAAACCGACCAGTCAGCTACACAAGGTATGAACTGTCAACTGTATGCAGCAAAATGTCGAGTGTTAAATCAACTCTTACTGAGTACATATGGTCCCAATTGGACTAATATGTACGCTGTTAGAGTTAAATTAACCCTGGACATTTTACTGTGTACAGTTGACAGTTCATACCTTGTGTAGCTGACTGGTTATTATTATGCTGAATCTAAAGCTGTATCTTCTGAAAGCCAACAAAGAAAACAGATGATCTACTGTCATCCCACTTTTATAGCTTGTTTGATTATTGGTTATTAGCAAATAAAATGGGTCTTATTTTAAAAATAAGACTAAACCATGGAAGTAAAACCATTCCAATTATTCAAATAAAAATTGGTGTTTGATGAGGTTGAGGTTTTAGATATATAGGACAGTAAAATATATGGCATTTAAATGGGCTATAGGGCATATGCATGTTTATGTAATGTTTGAAACAATTACTTATTAATTTATTATATCATATTATCAAAATATTCTATTCCTGTTTTTGGTAAAAGTTGGAAATGGCATGTCCTCATGCATAGCATTGTTTACTTATATTTATAATTTAGATATTATTAACAAATGATGTTGTCCTGAACTACTGATCTGTACAAAGTTAGATTAAAGACATCTGATGCTCCCTCTTTAAACATTAAAATGATTCCTGTTAATGAATTGGTGCTTTAAAAAGAAGTTTATGTTTAATTAAGAAGGCGGATTAAGAGGATGTCCCATCTCTTAAGGGAAACTCATGACAGAATCTTTAATTACCGCTGCCTGCCATCGCACACGACAGCAACTTTAAATACCTCTGCTGCACATTAGATAGGACCCATAAATACAGTATCTCCCCCTCACATCACACAGGTCACAAACATGTGACCGATGTTATGACCAAGGGGCGTGGGTGGCTTCTGCCCAGCATGGTTACTGGGTCAATACCCTGAAGAGGGGACCACAGTCCTATCGAGGGGACCACTACCCTAATGAGGTAAGCACTGCCCTATGGAGGGGACCAGTACCCTAATGAGAGAAGCAATGCCCAATCGAGGGGACCAGTACCCTAATGAGGTAAGCACTGCCCTATGGAGGGGACCAGTACCCTAATGAGAGAAGCAATGCCCTATCGAGGGGACCAGTACCCTAATGAGTAAGCACTGCCCTATGGGACCATACCTAATGAGAGAAGCATGCCCTATGAGGACCAGTACCCTAATGAGAGAAGCAATGCCCAATCGAGGGGACCAGTACCACTAACTAGAGGAGAATGCTACAGGACCAGTACCCTAAGAGTAAACGCCTATGGAGGGGACCAGTACCCTAATGAGAGAAGCAATGCCCTATCGAGGGGAGCACTACCCTAATGAGGTAACGCTACTTCACGAGGCAGCAGTAAGAGGGCCGGCTGAAAGGTGGGGGCCTGGGGGGTGAGTGATGTGTTGTTCCTCTGTGTTTAAGGTTGATTAAACCCCTCCACCCGGGGGGCATCCAGGCCCGCACTTTACCGTCCGCCCGCCCGCCCGTCCGCCGCCCCAGCAGCATGCTCTGGTCCTTAGCTGGCCTGGCCATTGCCCGTCCTGTAAGAGCTCTCCAAATGGATGCCTCCCAGGCCATCTTCTCTTTGCAATTACTGTATGTGTGTGTGTGTGTGTGTGTGTGTGTGTATGTGTGCGTGTGTGTGTGTGTGTGTGTGTGTGTGTGTGTGTGTGTGTGTGTGTGCGTGTCTTAAAGCCCTCGCATTAGCAAGGCCCGCTGACTCCTTTATCCCCCACTCTTTTCTTTCTCAGAAGACGGGGTGGAGGGACGGCGGCGCAGAGCCAACTCTTTCCTCCTCATTAGCGCCGTACTCGTCATCCGTCAAAAAAAGAAAAGCAGGAAAAAAACAGATAGCGAGCAGCACAGTTCAGAAAGCTAGAAAAAAAGGTAGAGCGAGAAGGGAACGGAGAGAGAGGGTTGGATAAAATTATGTGTAGAGAAGCAGAAAACAGAAAGGAAAAGATGGATGAGGGCAGAGGGGTATAAAACAGAAAGAGAGAGAGAGGGATGAGAGATGAAGAGAGGTGGAAAACAGAGCGATGGGGTTCAGCGCGAGTGCTCGGAGGGACAGGGAGAGAAAGCCGCCTGCCTGTGGTCTGGAAACTGAAAAGTGAGTGTTTTCATCGCTGGAAGTAGCGCGGTCTAAATTTAGTCTCCTGCCGTCCTGTTCTTTCTTATTCTGCCCGGTGATCAGTATGCACATGAGAGCCCTGATGACCTGTGACACTCCTGTACTGGGGGGGGGGGGGCACTAAACTCACTGCAGATGGAAGGAGCAGCTCTTAAACACTGCAGCAAGGCCTTGCATTTGGCTTGAGTAAGCGCTCCTGTGCTGACGCCCATGACACAATGTCCCGCTGCTGACCCAGGAACAGCCAGGTGCAGGGTATGAGTCGCAGGAGCCCCCACCTCGCCACTCAGCTGCACCGGGTCCCAGGGGACGTGCTCCTCTCCCTCCGGAGAATGCCGTTTCCTCCAAGGTCCAAAACTCACGCGGCTCATTGGCTGTTGTAAACCCCACCCCTTTGGTCATACTGCTTAAATGCCTTGCATAAGTGCAATGTTGCTTGTGGGAAACCAGAGCTCAAAGCTGTAAGATGAGTTTTTCGGAATCACACAGTGAAAGTTTGATACAGCATCCAGTGAAACTGTCTGTCATAGCGCACCTCCCAGTGCCTGCCACGTCTACAGAACAGTCACTCTGATTGGTCCAGATGCATCAGCTGTTTCTGTGAGTTTCTGTAAATGCTCAGAACCTGTCTGATTTGGATAAAGGTAACCGCTATTTAATGACTACAATTTTCTTTTCAGAACTCTTTATGTATGGTAGTGTGTGAAAAAAGAGGGTGCAAGCAGTTTGCAGCCCCATTGGGCGATGACTAAGTAAGTTAAGTCATACTTCATTGACCCCGTGGGTAAGTTGTCCTTTATTGACCCCATGGGCAATTTCAGCCATCCTAGATAATTAGGAGCGGTGGACAGCCACAGTGCAGCACCCAGGGAACAAACTCCAGCTCTGAGGCCAGTGCCTTGGCCAAGGGCAATGGCAGGAGTATACATAACCGCACATGCATGTCTTTAGGTGTGGGAGGAAACCGGAGTACCTAGAGGGAACCCATGCAAAAAGCGAGCAAACTGGAACCAGCTGAGACTTGAACCCAGAACTTCCTACTTTCGATGCAACAGTGTGAACCACAGCACCACTGCCCCGCCCGTAATCCGCCAGAGCGTCACTACAAGGAGGGATGGATCCGGCCAGTCAGGATGACCCTGTCTCACTGTGCACTAGCGCCCCACAGTGGTCAATCGGGCACCCGGCGTCCGCTTGCTCAAGCTGCACTTTCCTGCACTGTCCCAAACTGATCCTGCAGACTGCAGCAGTGAGTGCGCCTGGTGAACGCGATCAGGAATCGGAAACTGAAGCGGGAAAAGCGTAAATCAATACATTTGCATTCCGTTCCCAGCCAGCGGCATTCGCACGTGAAGCTTCCCCCTGCCGCAAGATCGCAGGCTTGGTGGCCTCGCCACAGCGCTTTCCAACCCACTGGAGGACGGAGGATGCAAAGGCTAACTCTTCAGCTAACTCACAAACGCCCTCCCCCTTCAAACTTTGCTACTGCCACACGCTTACATTGCAAATGCTCATTGGGGGGATTGTGGCTGTCATGTATTAGCTGTCACGGATGTGAGTTGCGAGCCTTAGATAGATGCTGATTGACAGAAGTTTAACCCTATCCTTGGCAGCGGAGGGCGTGGCAAACCCCTGCGCAGTTTGATGCTGCGTCTGCAGTCGCTCCACCCTGCAAGTCTCTTGGTATAACAAGCCATCAGCAGTCCGTTACGCTAGCAAACACTAAGACTGCATCACATCCCATAATTATCCACTGCGTCCTCCCACAGCCACTTTAAGACTAACTCGGGGCTTTCCTTTTGTTGACTGCCCAAGATGATTAAAAAAAGAAAAAAAAACAAGAAGCTAGGATGGTTTTTGCATTACTCTTGTAAATGGTGGTGATTTAATGGAGAGACATTTAAGATATTAATCGCTCGCATTAACAGACGCTGATGTGAATTCTGTGAATTCTGAGGGATTAATGTCCACTAATGGTTTGGGAACTGGAGTGAAGATCTGAGGGAACCCCACTGTCTCCAGTAGGGATAAGGGAGTCTTATCTTAAGGAAGATTTGACCATTGTACAATGTAAATGAACACCTAACTGTAAAACTCAACTGGACCACCTAGTTTTCCCTTCTAGCAGAAGGACATCCACCTATTTCTGGTCATGCTGTAAACAGGTAGACAGATGTTAATTTTTCCCATAAATTCTTCTCTTTTTGCTGGTTTTTTTAAATTTTGGTTACCTGCTAACATTTTTTTCTCTGGTTATTCTAACTGCATTTTGTTTGTTCTAGAACGATTTCATTTGACTGGTTCCTGAGGTTTCAGGGTTGTGGGTGGAACCCTGCTGCTGTCCCCTTAAGGAAGCTGTTTAACCTCAGCCTGACATACTAAGTTAGCCGACCCTAAGCCAATGCAACAAAAATAACACACACACTCACAAAACCATACAGTAAGCTATTACAACAGCATACACAGGCACAACACTGAAAAAACCCAACACACATTACATTTTCACTGAGATATAAAAAATAATCACATGCACCCACACATACGCTGTCACACTTTCATATAAATGCTCACACTTGCACGCGTGTACACACACACACACACACGCACACACACGGTGCTGTGCTCACCCTCTCCTGAGAGCAAGCTTTTAGTGCTCAGCCTCATGCAGTATTTAATTCGTCCCGCAAAAGAAGCCCACCCCCCTCCTCACTGATACTACATAGAGGACTCAACATCCACCAGAAACAGAAAAAACATGAACTACTAAACCAAAACTCCTCTGGGATTACTGACACCATCCTCCATGCCCCCAAGGACCAAGCTGCCAGGGCTGAAATGGCTGCCTCCACCACACTGGCTCAATGTCTGCATACATGCCGCAAAAAATCTACCTTTCCACACAATACCTCATTTATCACAGTGTCCTGTTTTCCACCCACTCCGTACTCTCCCTGGACTCTCTCTTTAAATATATCACGCATTTGACTTTATCTGGAGAAGTTCTGACCAGAAGGGGAGGGTAAAAGAACCCGCTCTGGTGAACATTTTTGTTCTTCTTTGGGTTGTGTACGTTCAAATAAAGGACCATATTATGTTACAATGTTCATGTTTACTGAGCGCTAGAAAATATCCCAACAGTAAAGAGTTCCTAGCATGCGGATATGGCCCTAAGTTTCCTGTAGGAGCAGAGAGAGGTGCAGAGCTGGCTGTGGTGCAGAAGTACATTAACAGAGAACAAGTAACTCTCATTAACAGAGAGTAGTTCAGTCTAACACAGATAGAGGGCTTCCACTAACAGAGAGTTACTCCCGATAACAGAGTGCAGCTCATGCTAACAGGCAAACCCCCCATAAGAGAGACCGCTCCCGTAGCAAAGTACAGCTCTTGCTAAGACAAACCTCCCAGTAAGAGAGACAGCAACTGCTAGCAAAGAGCAGCTCAGGCTAACAGACAAACCTCCCAGTAAGAGAGACAGCTCCTGTAGCAAAGAGCAGCTCAGGCTAACAGATAAACCTCCCAGTAAGAGAGACAGCTCCTGTAGCAAAGAGCAGCTCAGGCTAACAGACAAACCTCCCAGTAAGAGAGACAGCTCCTGTAGCAAAGAGCAGCTCAGGCTAACAGACAAACCTCCCAGTAAGAGAGACAGCTCCTGTAGCAAAGAGCAGCTCAGGCTAACAGATAAACCTCCCAGTAAGAGAGACAGCTCCTGTAGCAAAGAGCAGCTCAGGCTAACAGACAAACCTCCCAGTAAGAGAGACAGCTCCTGTAGCAAAGAGCAGCTCAGGCTAACAGACAAACCTCCCAGTAAGAGAGACAGCTCCTGTAGCAAAGAGCAGCTCAGGCTAACAGGCAAACCTCCCATGTAGAGAGACAGCTCCTGTAGCAAAGAGCAGCTGACGCTAAGAGGAGCCTGCAGGACTTTCTGTACTCACTCAGTCTGAGGCTAAGGTAGGGCAACGAGTGTTTCGCTCCACTCTCGTTACTCAGTCATGGTGCGTTTCCTCTCCCGGCTTGCAGTGAAGTGTACTGTAGCGTGCTTTTAGAGTACCACTCAAGAGTCTCTCCCTCTCCCCTCTCTTGCTTGCTCTCTCTCTCGCTCTCTCTCTGTCTCTCTCTCTCTCTCTTTCTCTATCTACCACCCCCCCAACAGTAATACCACTACTTTGCTGGCAGCGATGTCATTATGGCTCTCTGGCTTCTGCTCCCTCCCTCTCTTTCTCTGTCCTACTCTTCCTCTGTGCTTAATTGATCATGTTTCTATACCCCATTGTCTTTCGATTCCCCTCCCTTCTTCTTCCTCTATCTTTACTGGAGTTAATTCTCTTATAAAAGAGCCTCCCCCCTCCCCCCCCCAGATTTTCTCTCTTTCTGTCCTCTCCCCGCTGGTTTCCTCTTCCTGAGACAGACCGGGAGACTCGCTGTGAGGCGCACTGCACGCGCCCCACCGCGCAATTCCTCCGCCTCTCACCTCTCGCCTCTCAGGTCTCCTCAGATCCAGGCTGCTCAATCCGGCAGTTCAGTGGAACATTCTTCCCCCAGGACAGCCACAAAGTCAAAGTTGCAGGGTTTCATTTTCGCCTTAAAATCCACTACCAGTTCACACCTTAAAAACAGGGTGAGGTGAGCTAACTATATAATTAACTGATGTAATTGATCAAAAGAACCTGCACACCTTGCTGCCCTACAGGGACAAGAGCAGACACCGCTGTCCCAGATCAGTATGGATCCGTGGTTCTCCAGAGCATCAAACCTGGCTGGTAACCGGATCATCATTTTCACTGGTCTGGCAACCCATCCATCACAAATCTCAAGAAAAAAGGAATAAATGAGCTGGCCAGCTTCTGCAGTCAGTGCAGTCAACTGACATGTGCATTTGGTGAAAGCACAGGGTTTTCCTGTGGAGGCTGTCAGGAGAAAAACATACAGCGAAGCATTAAAGTAGATGACCCAGCCGTTTGCGCAAACCACCTGTCCGTCACACTCATTCAGATACGCAGTGAGGACGACGCAGTGCCTCACTGGCACCCACTGAAGACCGTATGCTGAGCTGTAGTGTGTGTTACACGGAAGTTAAACCAAAATCTCTTCCCTACCTGCACCTTTATGAAACAAACACATTTAATTTACCACCTTGAACGTACAAATTACATATATGTAGACTATACTTAATTCACTACATCCGAATCTCAGTGTGGGAAATAAAACTGAGATAACTCTGACTGGGAAAGTCTAATTGCCTTGCGATATATATAATCACCAATAACGGGTGACAAATCTGAGACCAGTGCATGTTTAAGGTCTAAGGTCACACTCTATGAGTGTGAGATGAAGACCTAGACCTTGTTTCGTTTCAGATCTCAGCTGGGATTAAACCCAACAACCACGTGGTGTACCCCCAGAAGTAGGGTAAGGGCACATTATGAGCCAACTGCAATTACAATTACTGGGCTAACTAAAGATTACTGTAGCACTGAAACACTTCACCTTATAAACATTGGCCCATTATTTAACTTTAAATTAAATGTAAATTCTCGGCCTGGAGTCAGGGCTGGACTGGACTGCCCTTGTACAGTTGTGCATCACTTTCGGTTTTAAAGAAACAGTGGATGTACAATTTATAATTGATAAAGACATAATGCATGAAACAGACGGGAAGGGAGCGAAGGAAGAGGAGAGAGGAGGAGTGGGCGGGGGAGAGGAGGGAAGCATCTATCCAAATTCAGTCAGAGCTCTCTCTGGTGAATAAAACATTAACTGAGAGGAGATTTAGAGCTAAACTGGGAAACATTACCTGCCTGAAACAATACTTACAGCCTCCCTGGCACTGAATAGACACTCATGTGATTTGCACTGACAGAAACGGTTCAGGCATCTGTCAGTCTGTCAATCAGTAAGTCAACAGGTCTGTCACTTATTGAGTGTCGGAGAGTCTGTCAGTGTCTCCATCTGTCTTTCTGCTACTCCGTAATTCAGGGGGATCTGTCAGTTTCAAAGTCTGTGGGCTAGTGAGCCTGTCGGGCTGTAAACCTATGAGTCTTCAGACTGTGTATTTGTCAGTCTCTCTCTGTAACCCATTCTGCCAGCTGAGATTTTCACCCGTGTCGCAGCGTTTCTGAGCTTTCACAAGCTGGGCAGGTGAGCCAGCTGCAGGGATATACTAAAGGACCATAAAAACCATAGTCAATCCTTGAGCTCAGAAAGTGCAAGAACTGGGCCCTGACCTCATGGTCTTTTGGTTATAATAGGCTAATGGGTTAAAAATATGGGTTAAATAAACCAGCCATACTCTGTACAGCAGTGTTGCCACAGATACCATCTCCTGCCTCCCTGTTTGTTCAAATATGCAGTCCCCAATCACTGCAGTTAAGCCAATACATTTTCTGAAACATTCCCCATCATATAGGGAGGGGACAGGGCCATGCACTAAGATGTGTGCCCCCAGAAGCTTTGCTACTCTGGGTGATCCTGTGGCCAACTTTGTGTCCTCTACGGGACCCCTGACTAGTATTACCTCTTACCTGACCAGGATTCATTCATCGCTGCACTATGTGGAGTTCAGTCACATCCAGCCCCAAAATGTATACATTTTCATGTTAACAAATAATATAGAAGCATACCTGACAAATGCAATTTTTTACTTCAGGATACATGAAGTATAATATTAGTTTATATGATCATGCTTCAAGCATGCTGAGCATACCATTTTTTCACATGGGTTAGTACTTCTATTATAGCTCCATTTCAGCAGACATCCCAATCGACAGTGACTTTGAGAGCAAATGTGTCGCTCTTTTATACAAATGCATGCTTACTGAAGCAGAGCGGGTACAGGTCCCTGGCTCAAATCACAACAGCAGTGTTCCGTCAGGGATTTGACCCCACAAACTTCTGGTTGCAGTCTCTGCATCATCACCCCAATACAGACAGTCCAAGACTCCAGTTGCAGCCATTATGACCTCTAAGTCTGACGTTGTGCAACAGGCGTCACAGGTACCCAGGTGAAGTGCAGTTTGAGCGAGCATTCAGGTCAATGAAGGTTGCGTGGTACATAATTCTTTGCTAGCTTTAAGGCATAATCGCAGTGGAGATCAGCTTGCGCAGTTGTGCGGTAGAGCGATTCATTAGGGAATGTTAATTATTCTCACAGGGTGGCCGCTGGCCACGTTCGTCATGGTAAGCAGTGAGATGGACAAGCATCGCAGTAAGAGCGACCTGAACAGAATAATATGCTCTTACAGTCAAAGCAGGGCTGACCCAAAATAACAGTGGTTATTGAAGGATTCTTATCTAAGACAAATGACTAACACACTGAGTTTAAAACTACCACCAGGGTGAAGTAGTCTAGCATGATGGTTAAGCATCAGGATATTAATTAGGAGGTTGTTAGTTTTATTCCCTGGTGAGAAACTAGTGTTGTAAATTTGCAAAACTCTTGGAACTCCAACTTTAAAAAATAAATAAAAAAAACAACCAAAATGTGTAATTCTGTGCCAAGAATGTTACTCCCCTAAGAGGCTACACTACTACAAGTACAAACCCTTGTAATCGCTTGTCTGGTCTACTGTAATGCCCTGCTGACTAGGTTACTGTTACTGTGTCATCAGGCCATTACCACGGGTCCATAATTCTGCTGCCCACCTGGACTTCAACCCACCTAAATTCACACACTCAACTTCTTAACACCCGTCACTGGCTTCCATTGGCTGCCTGCATTCAAATAAAGTAACTCACACTGGCATACCAAACTGCCAATGGTACTGCCCCTTCCTATCTGCAGGCAATGATTGCCCCATACATTCAAGCCAGACCTCTCAGCTCAGCATCGTCTCGCCAGTTGGCTGTCCCATCTCTCTGAGCAGCAGACAGTCCGCCCCGGCTCTCCTCTGCCCTGGTCTCCTGATGAAAAACTTTAGCCGAACAACCGTCAGGAACACAGATTCACTATCTGTTACCCGCAGGCATCTGAAAACCCACCCTTTCAAACTACACCTCAGTGTTTCTATGAAACAAAACAAATCAGCATAACTCTTCTCTCCCTTCCTCTCATTGGTCTTGTGGCAAGCATCTTGATGGTGGCACTTTTACTTGTCTTTTTACTTTCAACTTTTCTTCCCCAAGCTCTAGTGGTGTTTTATTACCATGTCAAATGCACTTTTGTAAGCCAATTTGGCAACAAAACATCTGCCAAATTACTCAAGTCTAACTTGAAGAGACAGGGAGATAGCCAAGTACCCGAGAATGAGGAAAGAGAGGCAACAAAATATAAAGACATTATTAGAGAGGTGTATAAACACAGCTAAAGCAACTGCTCCTGTTTTCATAAGTGGTTTTGTCTTCAACAAGTATCACAGTGTGTTTTAAACGATGATAATCTTACTATGCAAAGGAATGCATGAGGCTAGATCCATTTGTGTACAGTATAACATCCACAGACCTGTAAATACCTTACATCAAAGTTTTGTAATATTACAGATTCACGCATGTATTATGTGAATAGATACACAGGTTGATAGGATTGATTAGGGGTGGATATAATAATAGATTCAAGACAGGCAGGCAGATGGACAAAAACGTTCATATAGATTTCACTCTCTTGTTGCTAGTAGAACACCAAATAAAAATAGAGTGATGACTCCAATATTGACCACACCATCCTCAAAACACAGTAGATATTGTCTGCATGGTGTATTGGACGTATTTCAAAATTATTTCCGATTTACGTTACAGCCACATCAAGCTGAAACCAAGAAAGGTCTATTTTAGCAATCGGTATTGTAGGCTACACTTCTTTTGTTCCCACCAACATGCCATGTCCTGTACTTGGGAAGGGATGTTTTTGAGTTGTTATTTTTCTTCCACGATAAGCCCTCCCAACACTGACAACAATAAGACCCCTTTAATAAGAGATAAACTAACCTCGTTAAGCAAAAAGACGCTTGAATTGGAAAGGGACATCCGCGATTTAAAAAAAAATCTCGGTCAGAGAAGACCAACTTCGGGGAAGGTAGCTAGCGAGCTACTCAAGTAACGCGAATAGTCTCTCCGTCGAATCATTCTATATCTCTCTGATTAAAGAGAAATAAATAAATAAAATGTCATAGCTCGCGTGAATATTCCGTTCCTATTTTTGCTGCTTGATAAATGATCGCATACATGAGCTAAAACCCTAAATCGGCTGAGCAATGGTGCTTTGGAACAAGTAAAGATTGATTTCCGACTGCCTAATCAATAATTTATCTGCACTTTTCACATTGTCCCTTAGGAATCTGAAGGAGCTGAGAAGGGCTTCTGTCTATTGCGAATTGATTCAGTTCTAAAACGAGCGTCGCAAGGGATCATCTACAAGTGCCCCTGTTTTCACATCAGCGCACAATCGACGCTTTGGCGTCGAAAAGAATGTGATGCTGTTGGAATGGAGTTATTTGCTGTGTTATGTCTGCTATCTCTTCTGCAGTGGTGAGTCACGCTATCAAGGGAACTCCTCCCACGTTAGAGTGAGAACATCTATGTAAATCAACGATGACTGGATAATAACAAACAGTCTAAGACTTAAACTGGAAACGGGACCCACACTGTGGATGCAACAGGAGAACTTGTGCGATAATAACGGTACGAAAGAGGAGTCGACCGCAAGACATCGAGCATACTCCCTTTTGGATCCATTATGTCTTGAAAATAAGTGCGTGTGTCCCGCCTCGTATAAGATAAAACAAGGGTGTGAAGTGCATAATCCATAGACGTGTAATCGAATCTGGGCAGGTGTTTCCACGTGATTCTGTCATACTGCAAAGAAATATGGGCTACCATCTTCTTGTGTTACAAGAATTACGTCATGGGCCATATTTTATCTGTAGATATCTGGAACCGAATCACACGAGGATGAGGACAGTAACATTTTTAACGTGGACTTAAACTCCTAAAAACATTTATGACGACGTTGACGCACAATAGCGTGTTTGTCTAAGGATTTAGCTGTCGTCGGTTTTTAGTGTGCCTGACCTCAAAATATATGACTGAACCAATCATGAATTGCATTTCCTAAATTAATTTCCAGTAGGCTATGTCATCGCTTTTAGAATTGACATTTATACATTGCTTTAATTATAGAATAATAACTTCTCGGTCAGTATAAATTGTGATATACTTTATGTACAATATACCAAAATAATGGTCTGCCTGGCCAAAGCACTTCAAATTATAATTGGCTAATTAGCGGAAAAAGCAAAGTATTTAGTTATTGATAAAGATCGAGGTTATTATCAACGAGGGAAGGCACAAAACTGATAATGAAATCGACCGTTTATTTCCAGTGGTCTAAGCAGAA
Source organism: Anguilla rostrata (assembly GCF_018555375.3). Taxonomy (NCBI): domain Eukaryota; kingdom Metazoa; phylum Chordata; class Actinopteri; order Anguilliformes; family Anguillidae; genus Anguilla; species Anguilla rostrata. Next base: position 25,205,179 of record NC_057943.1, on the reverse strand, counting down.
ATTTACAGGAGACACCCAAGATTTGGCGCACCTGCAATCTCAGCAAGTATAACCTCTGCCCTCTGTAGGCCAATAGTAGAACTGCAGCAGGATACCCACCAGCTTGGGACAGTGGGACGCTTGTTTAAAAAAGTTTTAGAAGTTAGCTCCTTTTTCTCGTCTTTACCACTGTCTTTAGTAGCCATAGTCATAGAAAAGTAGAAGCTTCTCATGGGTACTAACTATTAAAACTCATGCAAAGCGTCATAGATGCAAAATATAGAGGCTCTAGGTCTTAGTTTTGGTACAATACGCCGTATAAAGTATATTCGTAAATGTATGTATATATGTTAATAACGTAAGTGTACAAAAACACCAAGTTTGAGCTATTACTGCAGTTACAGAACAAACGCAATAGGCCAATAAAATAAGTGTGTTGACGTTAGCGTCATCTTGTGGCAAGAAATATAGAATCCTGTGTGGAACCCATATGCCAAAACACATTCACGGTAGTTATAATAATAATAATAATAATAATAATAATAATAATAATAATAATAATAATAATAATAATGACCTTAGGCTAAAATAAATTTTTAAAAAATTGTACATTAAATAGGGCTTATATTTTAAAATATAAAATGCTTTTACAATATGGCTACTGAATTGTACACAGTTCAAAATAGTTTGTGAATGAATCACATAACAGAAGCTGCAGGTGTGTATTGTGTGATTGCTTTCTTTTTCTTCAAATGTGCGGAAAAAGGAACCACTAGTGTTCCTAAGAAACTGGACGTGGTCAAGCCAGAGACCAAAAAGCAGGGTTGCTCCATATATGAGAATATGAAGAATTCAGATATTTCAGTTTCTTGTCTATACTTCAGTTGACATTTCAAAGGTGAGTGCATAATTTTCCAAACAGAATGACAAAACTTCATAGATAATGGCAGTATGCTGAAGAATAAACTTTTTGCCTGTATCTTCACAAAAGCAGCAAAAACATATAGTATTTTAGTACTTTAATAAATAGCCTCATACAATGGGTACATCAGAATCTTAATTCACTAGATCTGAAATATGCCTATCCGACAACACAATGTCCCCACCTGGATCAGTAATTTGGATTCATCACCATTCTTCTAAGAACAGCATACCCTTTATAAGAATAACAAGCACCAGGTCTTCCAACCGAAAATTCTGACCATTCACAAAACCATTCAACATGCTCAGCTCAGAATAGGACAGAAGTGCGCGCAATTTAGTTAGCTGGGTACTGAGGCTCCAGCCGTATGTCACTTCTGAGAATCTACGAGAGAAAGCTTCAAGGTGACTTACCTGTCTTTTAACCTCTGGCTTATCTGTCTTAAATGATGCGTTATCAGACTACTGTAACAAGTGCATTTCCTTAACGTCTGTTTGTGCAAATGGTGGGCTAGTGGGTTCCTACTTAAAGAGCAGACAAAAAGAGCAGGCTGATAAATAACATACACACACATGCACACACACGCGCACACACGCATACACATGAACATATGCACACGCACACACACACACACACACACACTAACACACACATATGCTATACCTGCACTATACACAAATACACTGCTTTTGTGTTACAAAGTGTTAACTAGTTAGTGAACTGGAGTTCTCGTTATGTTCCTCCTCTTACTGACTTGATCGACGACACCAGGAGTCACAGGTAACAGAACTTTACTGGGGAACTGTTCACTTCTCCACACACTTTACAGCCTTTCTGCTCACCCTGTCTACTTCCTCCTCTGGGCCTTTCCCTATTTTATATTAACAGGAAAATAACAAGCTAAATACCACTCCAACATTAGTTGACAGCCCAGTTTATTTATTATTTTAATTAACTTGGTAATATATTTTCTGCTTACATTAGTTCACAGTACGCCTCATGCACACACACCACACACGCACACACACACGCACACAAACACACTCACACACACACACTCTCTCTCTCTCTATCCTAATCTCATTCTCGGGGGGTGCGTGGTGTGTTGGTCCAGCATTATGTGCAGGAGGCAGCGGCCCTGTCCTCTGCAGGCAGCTAACCAACGCCATGCAGTGACCGCTGCGCTGTTTGATCAGATAAAATCTCTGCCGCCGTTTCCAGGTGATCAGCTGCTGCCATTGGAAACCGCGTCACAGAGCATAAGATTACTGGAACAAATCAATGGCACTTACACCTGCACACACAGCTTGAACTGCAGACATGCAATTACACATGGACACTACCGTACAGGTCTAAAGCACAATTTAATAAAACAGAAGAATAGCCAGTTATAGTGGAATATGGTGGGGTGGGAGGGGACAAATTATGTAGAAGTTTATTGTTCTAGAATTCAATACAAACAAGATTACTTACTAAAACCAAGCAGCCTTAGATTTCCTTGTTCATCCTTGAAGACTACCACTTGCTTCATAAGGTTTCACTCTTCATTACGCATTCTCTTAAGGTATACAGATTAAATTACATAAAGATTCTGCTCAGTTGGTTGTTTACATGCCACTTATTTGTTCTGCAAATCTCCCCAAATAGGGTCTAAACAAAATAAACCAAATTAATTTTTAATTTTTTAAGCCTTGCAAAACATGCCTGATTAACTGATAAGTGCTAACCAAACTGCAATGTAAATGGTAAATTATTAAAATTTGTTTATTATAAAATTTTGTAAATTACATTTAGTTTATTTGTTTTTTAGTTTTTTCCAGAGAGAGTTAGTCGCTCTTATCTCACTCGGCTTTGTTTGGGATGAGAAACCCCCCCCCCCTCCCGCTCCTGACACAAGACCCTGCTCCCTGAGGCTGTACAAGCACAGGAGGACAAAGGCTGTATCACATATCATCTTTATTGCATATAAATAACAGACACGTCTGCAGTGGAGCACATTGATAGCTCTTTCCATCTGTTGTTCCCAGCTACTCCACTGTATTACCCACCAACCCCCTTCCTCAATGGACTGAAGGACATTTACAGCGCCTCCAACAGGCACGGAGGACTAGCAGCTCTCACCTTTGCACACCCACTGCTGTTCTTGCAGGCCTACAATGGTGTGCGGAATCGGCTGGCCAAGGTGCAGGACAAAAAGTAACACCTGGGAATTCAGGTAAGCACAAGCTATGTTTACACCTTTCTCCACGTGTGGGTTCCTTACACCTGTTTCTGTATTATGCTGCTGTTGATCTTTTTTAGATTTTTCCACTGCAATGTCTCTCACCCTGGCACTACATTTATGCCACAAACGATTTGTCGGCTCGACAAACTGAATGATGCTATAATACAATAATACACTTATGATTAAAGAAAGAAAGTGCTGAAGCCTGGAGTTAATATAGCACCAAGGCTAACTGGTTTCTGATTGAATTACTGTGTTTGTCTTTTAAAAGCTTCCCTACTGTTTATCAACTGTAAACACACCTTCCTTCCTGTTCAGATTCCAGGCAATGTAGTGCAGTCTGTATAACTATCATATATCACTGGATTATGAGACAGATTTTAATTAGGCTGTGCCATCAGGCTCACACACCTCTGAGCTTTGTGAGGGAGGCTAAAGCGTTTCCATTTGTGAATGTAATGAGAAAGGATACAGGTGAGGGCCTCTGTCACAGTCCTGGCCCGCGTCCCCATTAAACTCACTGTTTTTGGTTGCTGTAGTAACTGTGTTTACCTTGCCACTTTACTGATTGGAAGGACCGACAGCTTAGAGCCCATTTTGGGTAAGGACCAAATCAGGGGTTGCTCGGCAACATTGAACGAGTCAGCCAATAGGAAGAGGAGGGTTGAGAGGGTAATAGGAGCAGGTTAGGTAAGGGACCCCTGGCCTAATACAGTGCACGGGGAGAAGTGAGAGAAGCAGAGATTAGTGCGGCTCTGTTATCAGTGGTCTGGAGTAAGACATACGTCTTGTCAGGTTTTCCAGGGGACATCCTGTCTGTGTCTAACCAGCACACTCCTGTTCTGCTTCTTTAAAAGACACACAACACACAGCCAAACAGTCACAACGAGCCTCAATCCTGAAAGATGAACAGCATGCACTGTCCATTCCAATCTGTGCTAAATAATAAACAAATTTCAGAAATTTGCTCAGAATATGCCGATCTGTGTACACAACAACAATAATAATAATAATAATAATAATAATAATAAACTTTATTTATATAGCACATTTCATACAAACAGCAGCCAGTGCTTCACGGCAGCAGATAATAATAATTTTTAACATGACAGGAGTTAAATGCTAGGCATTAAAGGTAAAACTATAACATATTTCCAATACAGTCAATACAAAATAAAAGCAGGACAGTAGAGCTAAAATAAAAATGATGTTCAGGAATAATGGGAATGAAAATTCATTAAAAAAAGAAATAATAATAAAACACATGTGATTGCATGTTATACCTTTGCGTTTGTGTGCATGTGAGAGAGGCAGAGAGAAAGATAGCGAGAGAGAGATCTACAGTAACAAAGTGAGTCCTCCCACACTACACCATTAGAAACGGTAACAGGTTACACCACTGGGTACGTAGTACAAACCAGCATGCTGAACACTGAGCAAACAGTACACTGTTTACACTGTGCATTCCTCAGGTCGGGGAAATACAGCCTTTGTGGAAACCACAATCTGCTCGAATGGACTCGAATCTGCTGCATTTACTGTACACATGCTTCAGCAGCATAAATAATAATAATAATAATAATAATAATAATAATATTGTTCTTCTCTTTTTAGTGGTGCCCAATGCCATTCACCCTGTGATCTATGAGCAGGACTGTCCATGAACTAACCGTAAACTACTAAAACAAATGCTGCATTTGAGTGCTGCTGGGTGGCTCATCAGGTTAATGCTTTGTTCTGCTTGAAATGCGTTTCCAGTGCCAGCTGTGGTCGGTAGCCCCACAGGGTGATGCATAACTGGTGGCGGTATAGCTAAGGGATAAGGGTGGTTCAGTTTTCCGGGATCTGTGCCTCATTGCCCTCTAGTGACCACACTGGTTGATCAGCTAATTTGTTCGGTACGTCAAGGCCGATTTGCTAGTTGGCTAGACCACTGTAAAGATTTTGTTCAGTGATACATGGACTCTTCAGTTGTCATTCATAAACATTCTGAAATTTAGCTAAAATGCCAGATCGCTAGAGATATAACAACAAGCAGAATTTGGAGTGAAATCCCACAGCTAGCAACTTAACGGAGTTGTGCTTAACACACTTCTTTAATTTAGGGTTGTTTATCAGGGCTTATCACCACCACTTGAATTGCATGGAAAGAAAAACTACCATGTGCGTCATGAAGACCATGCAGATTTGGCAGTCACAAAGTTCAAAACCATTTGCCAACTTCATTAGCAACCAGTGGTTCCCGTTTGCATGCAACCCTTATCAGGACAGCAAATCATGGCGCAGGTATTCTGTTTTACCTGTTTAAAGTTATGATAGGGGCAGCTTCATACTTCCATTTCTCAGTTGAACTTGCGGACATCTCTACCCGAGTGACAAACTATCATTCAAATCTCAGCCACTTAAGGCAGCTTTCCTCTGCCGACTATCACCAGATATTCTTCACCTCTCCGTGACCTCTACATGAACCTGGGAGGTTTCACTGCCCCCCCCCCTCCAGAAAGCCTGGAACCTTGGGCTCTCCTTTGATGGAAGTTTGTCCTTCGTAGAGAACATTGTGTCAGTGACCACATCCTGCAGATTGTCCTGCACTCCTCAACACTCACCCCACCCAACTGCTACTCCAGAACCAGCACTCCTCAACACTCACCCCACCCAACTGCTACTCCAGAACCAGCACTCCTCAACACTCACTCCACCCAACTGCTACTCCAGAACCAGCATGCCTCAACACTCACCCCACCCAACTGCTACTACAGATCCAGCACTCCTCAAGACTCACTCCACCCAACTGCTACTCCAGAACCAGCACTCCTCAACACTCACTCCACCCAACTGCTACTCCAGAACCAGCACTCCTCAACACTTACTCCACCCACTGGCCAATATCCCGGCTGGCCCACAGCAGCTCTCTGCAGCCTGGTCTGCCTCCACCTACAGTACCTGTGCTAAGCTGAAGTCTGTCAGTTCAATTTAATAGTAGTCACTATGTTGTTCTTTCTTTTTTTCAAAATCGAAGCCATTTCTTTGCCAAATGACTAGAGTAGCAGCATGCACTGCACCTGCCATGTAACCTAAAAGCCAGATGAGTATTCAATTAAGAGCTTAATTAAGTCTCCCTAAATGATCATTAAAGGCTCAGATGGAACACAAACCCCCCAGGAACAGGAGGGTGGAAAATGCAAATACATTCAACCCACCCCCACCACTACATCATAAAGAAACGTGTCCCCCAAAACACCACCAATATTTGTTTTAGCATGAAAAGGCTGTAATAATAGGCCACAGAATGGTAAAGCTGGGCATGAGGGGGCTATGCATGCAGCTCTGAGATGCCAGTTCAAATCCTAAGTTGGGCAGTGCTGTTGCAGCCTTGAGCCATGTACTTAACCTGGAGGTAACGACACTGACACTGGTAATAGACTCCCTCTATTAGGAAAATAATAATAATAATAATAATAATAATCGTCATCATCATCATCACACAGATATTGATTGATTTCTGGTCCATCTTGGTGATGCCGTTTGATGCACGTGGAGGCTCTCGCTGTGAAATATAGATGTACATGTAATGTCAGTGTAACCCAAGCCCAGGGTGGAGCTGCACAGGGAGCGGACATTAAACATGGCTGACCGGGCATTGGGAGTGCTTCCATTCTCACGGGCCGGTGAACACAAGCCTATCAGATCTCTCCTCTTTCACATCGATTGCTGGGCCTTGTTCACAACCCTGTGTTTTATGGTGGGATAAGATTATTGGCTATGGTCCATCCAGCTGGAAAATAAAAACACAAACACATTGCACGCACACACACACACACACACGCACGCACATTTTTGTTGATAGTGATTACTATTTACTCATTCACATTTTAAGAAATAAAAAATGCATATTTCAACCATTATTATTTTATTACCATGAAGCAGCCATCCAAGAGGAGCGATGTGCTATGCCTGCAAAAAATGAACAGTTTGGCGACACTCAAACAAATCTGTTCTTTCGTCGTTTCTGTCCTCCTCTTCACTTCATGCAGCTCAGTTGTTGACAGGGGGAGGGGGAGCTCTGGTTTTCTGCTTTTGGGGGTCATGTGCCAGACTATAACCTGGTCTGTCCAAGAGACAGAGAGGATTTAAGATGGTCCCTTTGGCAGTCAAGTTCAAAACAAATAAGTCATTATTATGGGATGCAGGGAAGCCAGAGGATGCTTTATTGAATGCCCAAAAAAACACAGATCACACAAAATAAACTAGAAGCCTGACATGCATATTTTTATCCTTTGAATCGTTGGGACATGCTCCACAAAACTAGAATATATCCACATGGTGACATGGTGCACTTCCAAATAAATAGTGTACTTAATGAGTATGGGTGATAGTACCTAAAACCTGTGCACATACCCACAAGATGGCTCTGCCAAAATTAAGTTGAGGACTTTTCGATCATTATTCACAAAACAAAACGTGACTGGTCAGCATTGTCTCCCTGGACACCAGAGTCCTTCACACGGCCCGTCACACACTTCTCCACTGTAACATCTGCATTGTTCACAGCTCCCAGTAAAGGCTCACTGTCTGCAGCAGCATCATGCCATTTTACCCAGAATGCTCTCTGAGTGAACTCAGAGGGAGGCTCAATGCTATGAGCCTCCACCTCCCCCCCCCCCCCTTCTTTCGATTCCGTGAAACTGGTTCCGCCTCATTCTGTCCTCCTCCCACACAACAGAGCGGGGATTTGAGGAACATCAAGAAAAAAATGCTGAGTCACCACAGAGTGTGAGACATAGCAGGTTCACCTGTCTGAGCCCCCCCTATCCCACAGGGGTCTCCCTAACCCAAAAACGTTTAAGTCCTTGTGTATTTTCTGGTTGTGATCATGTCATGAATTCAGGGTGTCGTGTTTTATGTTTCCAATGCAAACGCTGACTCTGCACCATCAGGGCAGGTTTGCAGTTGGATATTGAAGTGCCTTTGCCATCCCCTAATTTTAGATTGCACTTTTTAATTTGTGATATAATGTTATTTACCGATGTCATTCTTTCCCTTTTTCATGACTCATGAAATTGTATTGGGTGCTGGGATCACTACGATCCCATTGGGTATTGCCACTGCTCTGATCATATTGGATACTGAATGGAAAAAAAACCCACACAAATAAAAGTTTAGAAAGGGTTCTTCTTCTGCATCCCACAATATGTATAACAGGCACCAATACTGGAAAACCGCATCAAACATGCAAATGGCTTCTCTGATACGTGAATCCTCCTGGAAACAGATTACATCACTGGTCTTTTAAAGTAGGCAAATACAGTCCTGGGGCATAAAGAGGAAAAAAACTGTAACATCAATACAGCATCACAAGCCTGTCTTCCCACAACAACAAAAACCTAGTCACAGTGATTGGCGGAGTGGGATTTCATGAACGCCATACAAGATGTCAATCACTGACATGTTTGAACCAATAATAGTACTTAGTTTTTTACATAATTGTTAGCAAAACAAACGAATTGGTTTGTATAAGTAAAATCCATATAATAATTGACTTTTGTGAAGCTTCGGCTTCCAATGTTTCCCTGGGCCTAGAAATGAAACATAATGAGCCCTGTGAACAAGGCACCCCAAAATGCCCGAGACACTTTCCTTCTGCAAATCACATGAACGGGATCGCGCATAAAATTTACAAACAGCCAGCATTCATCATCGCATACACCTGGGACATGCAGAAAAACAACGGTCTGTACCTTTGTGTCATGAATCTCATTTTTTAATTTATTTTTTGTAGGAACATTTTAAAGAACAAAATTAAGAATAATTTAAGAAAAGTTTTGTGAATGAGGCCCAATGTTCCTGGAATTAATCTGGAATCTGGCATTTCTCCTCACCCAGGGCATACTAAAGAGCACCAAAATGTTTCATGAATATTTAATACAGAAGCAAGACAGAAATTAACCACCAGGTGTAGAATTTTGCAGGTATGGTAACTGTGAAGGCAACAGAATGAAACTAACAAAGCCCTTTATAATGTAGCCAGTTATGTAACTTAACTCATTGCAATACACTATCCCACCACCAGTCTAGTGGAGCCAATGTTGCCCCGCACCAGTGACACGCCCATGAAACCTCTCCTGAAGAATGATGAGAGGTAGTAAAGCATTGTGTTGGCATGATCAGCCATATCTGCAAAGGGCCAGTGTAGTTGAAGGTTTTTGATTCAGCCCAGAACATCCTTGGTTCAACAAATGAATCGTGGTCTTCAATCAAGACACGTAATAAGTAGAATCAGGTGACTGCATCGACACCGGCCCTGTTCAGATAAGAGTGGACACCCCTGATTTAGTGGAAACTTCCTGTTCGATAAAGAAAACACTGGAAAAGTATCAGAACATTCTGTCTGTCGAATAAGCCTCAGGGTAGACCACAAAACTGTCCCGCTCCTGATAGTGCCTGGTCCAATCAGAGGACTGATCCATCACCACTGTGCGCAGACTGACTGCATCACAAACAGAAGCTTCTCTCTTGAAACGGTTATTATAATTACCATCGCACTGCTGCTCTTGTGTTTCCGCATTTGGTTCTGCTTATCAATCCATGACCAACACTAGATGTTTGCGAAAGAATACAGGAATGTTTTATTACACAGGCCCCAGGGGAAAAAACATACTACAAAGTGTTCCCCAGACAAGGTGCAGTTCTCTCTTAGGCAATTAAGGTACGATTACATTAAACCACCCTCAGGGGTGAGATTCTGGCCCTTGCTTGACTACTTCTGAAACACTATTGTTACAGAGATATCTCCAGATTCAGCCAGATATTAAGACATTTTCTATCCATTGTCTCAAATACACAAACACACACACCTTGAACTCACCCAGATGATGGTCAGAAGTGCCAGTCTGCATCATAATGATGATGCAAGCAAGTTTTTTTTTATATCATTCCATCCAAATAAAGTAAGCAGCTTTCTACCATATACCCTCCTGTTGGGTGGCTCTTCGCTGCCCCAAAATGGACACTTTGAAAATATTTCACCAAAACAAATCTACCAAAGCCGGGGGTTTTGCCCAATTGGCTATTGTTAGATCTTAGCTCAGTCTCCAACAGCTTTACTCTGGCTAGGGAGACCAGTTTCTAGCTGAGAACACACACATATACACACACACACACACACACACACACACTGCCACATACACATGCACACGCGTGCACACACACACATACACACACAGGCACACACACACATTCCCACAAACACATACACACACACACACGTACACATACACACACAGGCACACACACACACACAGCCACATACACACGCGCATGCGCACACACACACACATACACACACAGGCACACACACACACACAGTTTTAACCACATGACCCCCATGCTGATACTTAGTGGTTTGGAGATATGTGGGCGATTCAGGTTTCCATGAGGTTGCTCTGTTTTCTGACAATTTAATGTAGTTTGAACGCATTTTGTTCCATCCAGTCCTGGCTCTCCAATATCAAACTAATCCCGTAGTGAAAGGGGAGAGCTCAGACGCAGAAGTGAACAGAGACTGCTAAGGTGCTGGAGGTGCATTTCTGACAACTTCATTGCATCTCAGATGAACGACGACTGTGGTCTTAAGTTGACTCTTAAAACACCTCAAAGGGAGTTCGAAAGTAAAAATAAAGGCTGTCAGTTAAAAACGAAGGATGGCTGTGAATCTTGGTTGGTCTCTTTGGCACAAAGCCATGTATGTCATATCTTATTTGTATATATATTTTGCTTTGTTTATTGTACCACATATAGTGTTGTTTGTTTGATATATGTGTTGTTTTGAGATTGTTATATTTATAAGTTATGTTTTATCCACAAAGCATAAGTATTTCTTGCGGTGAAAATTGCAGTTAATAAAGAAATGTATGCGAGTGAAAAATAGTTTCTAATTGGCGTCTATAGTACATTTAAAAGACCTTAAATCCTAAAAATGATCCAGCGCAAACATTTCCTGCCATAAATTTATGTAGGTATGTCACCTAAAGGATGTTGCCTGTCTTAAGACGTGGCGACCCTTATGTACCATGAGCGTAATATAGCATTTCAGAATCGGCCAATCTTAATCACTGTGGCACCTACAAAAAAAAAGCAATAACATACTCCTACACATACGCACGCACCCGTGCGCGCGCGCACAGACGCAGACAGATATAGCTACCTCTAGGGGGACTCGGGAGCTGTTAGTACCACTGCGTGTGTAGGCTATGTGTGTGTATATATATGCATTCTAGGGAGAGGGATAGAGTCAGGGAGGCAGAAACGACAGGAGTAAATGTAGGGAGAGCGGGACGCGAGCCTAATGCACTATTGCAATTGTGAAACCATCGCCCTAGTCCCTGATGCACGAGGACGCAACCGCGGGAGCCGCTTGCACTGACACCGAGGACAACGACACGGCGGCTTGGACGGAACTGTTCGACAGGGAGGGCTGTGTGAATCTTGTTAAATATTATGTTCGCGGTGAGTCCTTGCTCTTTCGAGGGTGTCCTGTCCTAATGTGTGAGTGTCCGTTTTTCTGTTTTTCGCGAGATTCATCTAGGGCTCTTGGCATGGGGTAGCGGCCAAACCAATATTTGCTGTCATATCTACGATAATTAAGAAGCCTGTCTGTCTTTTGCTGGAATGTCAGGCTCTCTAAAACACAGAATGGGTGCGCAATGGTCTGCGTGCTATGTTTCTAGCTGTGTGCGGCGTTGTGTTCATTCCCACCGTTCGCTTCTTCGGGATGTTTCATATTGCTAGAATCGCTCTGTGCGCTTTGCCGAAGCACCCGGTTACAATGTAGCCAGCAGTAACACGTAGCTTGGTCTGTCAAATCACGTATCATTGTATTTTAAACTAATAGCCTATATTGCATGGGCGAAATATAGTTCGCTAGCTATCCCCTGCTAAACACGACGCATTTGCAGAGGTCGCAATAGATCAAAGTCAAAATGGAAAAACAACACATCTAACTCGTTCCCTGTACCACGCAAATAAGCAAACATGACAACATGAACCGTTTTGAAAATGGAAATGTAACAGCGGAGAAATAACAGTTGAAGGTCGATATTCTTTTGCTCGGAAGTAGCCTAGCGTATCTGAGAGCGGGTTAATGTGGACCGCGGTGCGTTGGAATGCAGGCTACACAGATGAGCTAGAATTATAAGTAGTCTGAGAATTTTAAATTAAGTATTAACCACTTCGTTTTCATTTGAGGGAGGACGTAGCCTAAGTGTCTTAAAGACGTTCCGTTTTTGTTTCCGACATAGGTTTGCTAGTTCGAGGAGACGCATATTTGACAACCGAGTGCGAGTGACACACTGCGCTGGATAAGAAACAGCACATTGTTAGCAACCGTACTGTAACTGCAGCGAAATGGTCACTGCTGTGATATGTAATATGGTTGTCACATACACAGAGCGATCCCTGGTTATGTAATGTGAGTGTGCACAAAATTGGTCTAGGATAGGCTACCCACAACATTACATGGAATGGCGCTACGCTGCATTCTATAGCCTATTTATATTTGAAAACGTTGCTGCAGTCTTTCTAGCTAATGGTTAATACTGAAACATAACATACCAAGCTTATGATCATGTCTGCTATTGCCGAAGTCTTGTAGCCTAACTGCTGCAACATCTTATTTGCTTGATGTCAGCCATCTGAACGTGGGAGCAAGGAATTTAGTGAACAGTTATGTCGAACAGACGCTGCTATACAGTTGCGCTGTAGGCTATAACATCCGCGTGGTGATGTCGATCGGTCCGAAATGTCGTTCAGAGGTACCAGGAATGGCTTTCTGCGTTGCTGACATGGGATATGAACACAACACACAGCCGCGCGCGCACGGAGAAGAGAGCACTTGGAATGGAGCTGGAAGGAAGAATGATACGAAAAGGGCCATTAATGTTGCTGGCGAGACTGATGTTCCGAATGCGTCCAATTATCACATCACATTATAACACATCCGATCGCCCTGGGCTGAGCATATTTTCAGTTGACGGGTAAATTATTATTTCAAACTGGATGGTTATTTTTTAAAATTCCCCTTTGTGACTTTGGCCAAAAAAACATTATGGTCACCGTCCAAACAAGCTTGTTGTCCCTCCCATCGCATCCCTTTCAGAAAAGTGCTCAGGGCAGACATGGCAAGGACCTTGTGATTACTTCATCAACACGGCAGGCCCTCCGACACCAGCAGGTTATCCGGGCCTCTGGAACTCGTTAAGAGCCGGGAGCGTTACGTTATTTCACCAGTAGACCTTATTAGACTCGTATCCCCAGACTCATTCTTAAGGGGGGGGGGGGGCACATAAAAAAAAATAGTGTCTGCAAATGAACAGATTAACAGTATTTAGGCAGTATTTAGTAGTTCATACAATCCTGTGTACACAATAATTTAGAGAAGTGGTAACCACCCATGTTCCTGGAGATCTACCATCCTTTAGCTTTTCATTTCAACCCTAATTTGGCACACCTGAGTCTACTACTTAGCAGCTCAACACGATATCTAGCTGTTGAATGAGGCGTGCGTTGCTAGGGTTGAAGTGAAAACCTACATGACGATAGATCTCCAGGAACAGGGTTGGTTACCACTGGTGTAGAGAGAGGTACTCTAGATGACCACTGTGTCCTGAAAGTGGGCCCCTGAGTTTTCAGGGTGTAATTATTTAGTAAAAATTAAAGTAAAATTTTTTAGCATTTTGCTAAATGACATGGCAAACTTAGTGTTTGTTTGTATGTATGTGTGTGTTTATGAACACGGCCTTCCTGACTCTGTACAACTCTATTTGTGTTTGCACACATATATATGGGATTACAGGGACAGTTTGGCACTCGTGGATGGGGAAAAAAGCAAGCTTTAAAGACGCCTGTTCCTCTGATTCTGTTTGGTCTCTGTCCGTGTATTTTTGTCCCGCTTTTTCGAGCTAGCTTCCTTATTTGGGAAACTTTGTTTCAGCCTCGTGAATAAAGTTAAACAGTTAAATGGATGCAGTCACTCTATTTAGAGTTTGAATCAGACTCGTCCAGTAGTTCAGAATAAGAGTCGTGCGTCACGATTCTATCCATCAAAGACACGCTTGTGACCGGAGTTTGACTGTTATGGTCTGGACCTGTGGGCGGTGGATAAAGCTGTCAGGCTGCACAGCCACTGAATGCACAAATGTGGACTCCCACAGAGTCGCCTGCTTCACCTGCAGACCACGCTGGTCCTGTTTGCTCATTCGTTTGCTTGTTTGTTTGTTTGTTTGTCTGTCTGTAGATGCAGGCGTTTGGAGGATAAGCGTTGTCGGAGAGACGGTCCCCCAAACCTGCCTGCCGATCGGGTGCTGGCATCGAATTCAGGACTGACCCTCAAACTCACGCCTTCCTCACGAACCTCATCACCCCAAACACACAGTTAAGCAGACTCACTGCACACACACACACACACACCACACACACACGCACACACAAATACCGCTGCCTTCTTACCGCTCACGAGGATAGATGCGTGCCCTAGCTCGGGGGAGCAGGGTCGGGACACAAGCCAGAACCCACACAGGTGAGAGACAGTGAGAGGCCGCAGTAATGCCTGATCATACGAAGGGCTCATGGGGGTCCCTCTCATTACTGCCTAATATGAGATCTTTTCCATCCACACATACAGACGATGAATAACAGCCCAGTTGAAAAACTTGGCTAGCCTGTCAACCCTGGGGCTGTGAATAGTCTAATTTGTCTGTGTGGTGATATTTATAGTCTTGTAGACGCATGCATGTAAATAGTGATATACATTTTGCAGCTGAAAGCTGGGTTGTTTTTCTTTCTTTGCATTGTTATTGAAATGATGTTATGACAAATAAGCAGAAACATGATCTATGAGTCTCACTGAAATTCCTGTGTCTCTCAACCACCCCCTCCCCCCCATCACCATGTTCTCAGCCTCGGTCTGTGTCTCTGTAGGATGTCCTGGGTCAGTGGGTTCCTAGTCGCACGGGTGGACGACCAGAAGTCGGCGTGGGGGGAGCGCAATGGCAGCAGGTCCAAGCGGAAAGGCGGCTCCCTGTGCAACCCTCGCTACATGAGCTGCCTGCGGGACCCCGAGGCTGGGGACCCGCCCCCTCAGACTCCGCCCCAGCACCGTGGGGGCGGGGCCGGGGGCGGCGGCAACTTCGGCCAGCGCTGCGGCTGGCAAGAGGACCACTACGGCAAAAAGGGAGGGGGCGGGGCGGAGGTGGGGCTGAAGTCGGTGGACCTTAGCTTCGAAGACGGCGAGCTGAAGGGGAGGAAAGGCTGGGGGGTGGGCGAGGCGGGGCTGGAGGAGGGCGGGGCGATGGGCGGGGTGACCGCCGCCGACTGCTGGCTGCGGGTGGTCCAGGTGTTCCAGTCCAAGAAGTTCCAGTCGACCAAACTGGAGCGGCTCTACCAGCGCTACTTCTTCCGGCTCAACCAGAGCTCCCTCACCATGCTGATGGGCGTGCTGGTGGTGGTGTGCGGCGTGATGCTGACCTTCCACTGCGTCCACGCCGCGCCGGACGTGGCCTACTCCTCCGTGCTGTCGGTGGCCATGGCCCTCTTCCTGGCCATGATGGTGGTGTGCAACCGCAACGGCTTCCACCAGGACTACATGTGGATGGTCAGCTACCTGGTGATCGGCGTGCTGTTCGTGGTGCAGGCTTTCGGCGTCCACAAGGTGGCGCCCCGCAGTGCCTCGGAGGGCATCTGGTGGTCGGTGTTCTTCATCTACATCATCTACACGCTGCTGCCGGTGCGCATGCGGGCCGCCGTGCTGAGCGGCGCCGTGCTCTCCTCCATACACCTGATCACCGCCTGGAGGCTCAACCTGGACGACAGCTTCCTGTGGAAACAGGTAAGACCTCTCCCCCGGGTGCCGCTGACTCCTCGGGCCAGTCGCCAGGGATTCTGTTTGATCGCTTGTTTGGAGGGCTACAGATTGAAAAATGCCTTTCTGATTGACTAGATGTTAATAGATGTTGAGCTATAAGGGTCTTCACCTGTGTGACATCGGTGAGGCCTGGTTAATGTGACTCTCCTGAAGGAAGCTTCTGTGGGTGTGTGTGGTACCTGTATAAAATGACTAATTGTTTGCAATGTACATGAAAACTATATGTATGGACATTGACACAGAGTAGTTACGAGGAATTAAAATGTGCGTGTAGGTGTGTGTGTTTGTCAGTAAGGAAGAGCAGGGCCATGTGTGTGTTTTTCGGGAAGAGCAGTGGTGTGTGTGTGGAACAGGTTTTTCATTTGTTCCTGCTCGTGAAATGTTTGGGCTGCCTGTGAAATTGTTTTCGGCACCGTTCTTCACAACATATTTTTGTCTCTGCCTTCTGCGTGGCCAAACACTGGTTGATTTTTGGGGGTCTTCCACTCACTGCTGAAATTAGTATTCATCAGGAACGTGTCTGATCCAGCATAGATTTTTCTTCTGGGATTTTTTAAAAGTACTCACAGATACATTTTTTTTCACAGATAAATCTCAGAAAATAGTTAATATGGCACACTTCTGTAACACTGCAGTTAGCCAATATATGGTGAACACTATCTGGAAGATCAATGCGCAGAAGTGGAAGACTATGTCTCTTTAATAACAGTATTTGGAAGAGAATTGAAGATTTAAATCTCAAATTGAAGTAGAGCCCCCCACCAGTAAATGGGTGTGTTTTAAGCATACGAAGGCAGTGGTTTTAACATGACTACACAACACATACAAATGTGTAAAAGCCTGTAAGTCTTACTCCCCCTAATTTGTTCACGTAAGCAGGATATTTGTTATTTCTGCATTATGATACTGCAGCTACTGAGTTTGCCGAATCATCTAAAATGGGGCTTGGGACTAATGTTCCATGTTTATATATTAACAAAATGTTTTGTTATGTCCATTTTAATACCCACTGTATGTTTCTGTATAGTTAAGTGAATGTAAATCATATCATAGAAAATTACATTTGATTGAATCAATAATTTTGATTTATTGATTGAATAAATAATGTAAGAGCTGCAAAATGGCACAGCAAAAATAGTAACTGCATAATATATTCCAGAGTTTGATATTTAGACGTGATCTTCTCACCCAGAACTTTGGTTTGGGACCTACTTTACTTAAACAACAGCTCCTTGTGTGTATGCATAGATTTTCTTGTTGTTGTCTGCGGCCCTGATTTCGAGGTGAACAGTGGTGGGAAAGGCAGTCAAAGGCAGACAGAGGTGGTGTGAGACAGGTGGTGGTGGAGATGCTGCTTCCTAGTGAAGTTGTAGCTGGATTGGAGGTTGTTTGTCTCATTTTGGTCACCAGTTGCTAACCTCTGGTCAAAAGTTGCTGGTTCGCACATTATCGATACATCATATACATTACAAATATAGTGTCTGACTGTTGCAATATACCTTTTGTTACCTTTTACATTATAATCTTCTCAAATTGAAATAACAGTAATGACTTTGCAAAAATGTATAGACTCTTTTTCAGGTTGTATTTGATCCATCTAGTAATAATTTAGTAAAAGTAACTCTAGTAAAAGTATACTCATGCTCTTTAAAATGTTGGCCTACCAATATGCAAGCTTTGTGTATATTTAGACTGAATAGCTGCAATCTGAGGGCTAGTTTAACTGCAAAAACAGGATGGACAGAGGATACATATAGCAGGCTTCAACAGGAAGGATACCGCTTAATAAAAAAATATGCACAGTTTGTACCACAATACAGCCATACGATTCAGCGCAAATCGTATCATTCAGCTACCTGTTCTGGGTGAGCTGTCGGGGTTGTGAACGTATTGGAAACCCAACCCTCGTATATTTTTGCTAAACATCGCTGGCCTATCTGCTTATCTGTGCATTTCTGACTACAAACAGTCCCCTCTTGCCCCAAAGGAAGGCCATACGAGGCTGTTTCTGCTACTTCAGAACTTGAGTCCTGTCAAGTTCTGAAGTTAGGTTGCCTTTGTGTTATAATTTAATATGAATTAGAGATGACCTTTTTCTGCTTTCTGGAAGGTGCCACACATTTGGAAATGAGCTCCTTGGCGTGCACTGAGCAGCTTTATGAATGCTTTGGTAGCGTTCGCTGTTGTTGAGCCGCTGCTTGTTTTCTGTTTACGGGTGGCTGTCTGTCACATTATAGTTCGCCGAAGAGGTTGCTTATCGGCCGTTGTTTTTTTGCCCTATAAACACCCATACTTGGTTCCGGATTAATCTGTTTAAAAATAGAAGGGGATCTGCTTGCTGTTCCAGCATTTCTAGTGGGTCTGCCTCCTGACCAGCCAGGAGGAAGTCAGGGAAATGGTACTGTTGCCATGGCGATGACTCAAGCTCACACAGAATTGTTGCACTTAAGAGTTCCATAGCAGAAACAGTTGAATGTGCCGGCTAGGATGTTCCGGTGAAAGTGTTATGACCTGGCATCCGGGAGCAGTGGGGAAATTTTGCCAGACCGGAGGTCATTCAGAGGGAATATCAAAAAATGAGCTCCGTCCCCTCGAAGCCCTCGCTTTTGTTTCTTTTTTTTGTTTCAGAGCCAGCAAAACCGGAGGTGGCGCTATGGGCAAAAACAACCCCGGGGAGCGTGTTTGGCTAGATATGTTGAGCACTTATAAATCGGCTTTTTTAGGACCATCGACCAGTTGTGTACCCCCTGTGTGGGTCCAAATAAAGTTTTCCTGGGGTCAGTTTTGAAATGGGTATCGACCTTTTCCAGTGAAAGTTCAGATTGATTTTGGGCCCTAATTAGGCATGCATGTTAAAAGGTGCTTATAAGGTGAACTTGTGTTCGTTTCTTACCGACTAACCCTGTCTGGCCTCTCGCTTTGCATTTGGTGTTTGAGTCGGCCATATTAAGTGCTTGGTCATCTGTGAGAGCTCAGTTCTGCGTTAAAGCAGATTAATCCCGCCGGTCCTCACATGGTAGGTTGTCCTATTTCAGGTTCCACACACCTTAGATGCACCAGAACCGCTGGATGTTCTGGAAAGAGCGGCCTTCTCCCCCCTCTGGCTGTGAGCTCCTTAACCTTTGTGCTTTACTGTAAGCTGTAGTCCGACCCGTTCCGCCTCCCAGGCTGCTACCCACACATGCCTGTTATCTGTTTGTTGCCCCTAGAGGTAGGCGATGTCGCTATTGTGTCGTGCTAAAGTTCCCCATGTGCCATAAAGAATCGCTCTGTGGTACGTCCTACAGGCACTTCTCCCATTGCGGCAAATTAGTTATATCTTTTAAAAATGTGACTGCCAAAAGAAAAGAAAAGAAAATGGAGGAACTGGCACTGAATGTGACTGAGGAACTCTGAGGTACCTGGTTGCTCACTGCGAGGAGCGTACGCTTCTGTTCCTCCCGCTCAGTGCATTTGCTGCAGAGCTGCGCAGTCCCGCACCAACGCAGCCTGGTTCAGTTTAAACTAGCAGCACATTTTAAATTGTAGGTACAGTGTACACTAGTGCAGTAGGGCATCTAAGATGCGTACCTCAAAGTTACAGAGTCAACCCAATAGGGTATACGCCTTTTCAAGCTCCTTATAGAAGATGTTACATTATAATCACTTAGAACTTGCTCTCACCCAGAGTAACGTACAGAAGTGGAGTACATCAGTGGATCTCCCAGGAATACAGAAATGCGGTACCACGAAGACACAGAGGCTCATTAATTATCAATAAGAGTACTGTTGACCTAGCAAACAACAATTAATGCTGTAACCACTGAAGAAAGTACCACTAGACCGATAACCTAGGGCGACACAAATTTTAAAAGTACACAGATTTTTTTTGTTTATTTTGATCAACTGATTCACTCTTTCCGTTGATAAAAAAATACACACACTCTCGGACTGTTTGGTTAATGGGAAAACTAGTTCTCAAGGGGTGCAAGTTTCAGAAAGAGCAGTGTAATGAAAGGAAAACAATGGTGCATACTCAAGTACAGTAAATACACACATTTTGGCACGTTCTTTGGCACGCTAACACATGCATTTCAGGAAGAGGGCTAGAACTAGCTTAGAGTGCGGCTTGGATCCCAGTGTTCCCACGGTGATGCTATGTGTTTATTGACATGGGAAGAGCCGCCCCTCGCTCGGTTTGAGCTGATGGGAGCACGTGACACCCCCGATTCCTATCACACCGCAGTTTGCAGGTCAGACGAGCGCGGGTGTGAGCCCAAGGAAGACACTTTATGTGCGGCTCGACAGACGAGCTTGCTGGCGCCAGTTCAGCCAGTGGGGGGTCGCTAGCGAGTGATAAGGGTGTAATCTCGGCCAATTGAAGCCCTCACATCCAGCTGAATTTACCCCCCCCCCCCAAAAAAAAAAATCTAATTTTTAACTTTCTTAGTGAATATTCCTAGAGGAAATGTTCAATTTTTTGCTTGGTTTGAACACGAAGTGAAATGTATCATTTAGTGGCTTTTTGGAATGATCTACCACTGCCTTTCAGAGCTGCATTTTGGTGTCTTGGACCCCTCTAGCCCAGGCCTGTGTGTGGCTGAAGCGTGGTTGGGAGGGTCACTGTCCAGCTGCACCACAGTCATGTGACCCAGAGTCACACGCTAGACCGCTCGCCCTGTCGTCTGTGTCACCGAATGAAGAGAGGGTCATGTGACCGACGGCTAGATAATTTATTTATTGTAATTTCCTGAGTCCGGAGGGGCGGGGTGGGATGGCAGACTAAGCCACTGAACCCTCACTGCTGTCTCTAAAAATACAAGCAACTGTTAGGCAACTGTCACTGTTATCAGCTGTGACCTCATAGTTTATTTGCTGGGTGCTTAGGGACAGGTCAGGAGACTTTGTTCTCCCACAGCAGGACACGGGACATCATTGCCTCAACACATTGAGGCCCTGATAGCACATGTACTGGAGCTCCTCCCTTTTTAGGGGTGACAAAGCCACGATCTTTAATTACCAGAAGCCAGTTGAGGACGAAGCAGTAGCAATAATAATTTGATGTGCTGTTTAATAACATTAGGATAAACTGTACAGAGTGGGTTCAGGTTGAGCTAGTTTGTCTACATGTGTGTACAATCATTCTGCCATATTAACAAATTAATAAGGGAATTTCTGTTTCAACCTCAATGGAGAAAAGTGTATGAGTATCTGAATTGAGATATATATGCCAGCACTGTACTGGTGTTATGTTATTACAGTACGTGCTTTTTGCTTGGCAGTTTGTGTTTGAGGACAGTCTGTTTGCATTTGGGCTTATGTCTCTGTGTGTGCGCTGTGCGTGTATGTGTGTGTGAATGCACACGTGTGTCTGTGTGTGCACGCTTATGTGTGCTAATGCCTGACATATGTTATGCTCAAGTGTGTGTGTGTGTGTGAATACATACCTGTATGTGTGTGTGTGTGTGTGTGTGCGTGCAGCTCTGGGGCTCTATGTTGTTGTTCTGTAAGTCAAGGACGAGCGCTTGGTTGAAGGTCAGTCGGATCAGAGTGAGCTTGTTTGGCCGCCTGATGCCTGAATATCATGATAATATAATACAGCTTGACTGGGGACCGCGCTGAGAAACAGGCCCTGCTTTGTGCTCTTCTCTGGACGGGGGGCGGGGTGGGGTGGGGGTGGGGGGCATGGTGTGTATTGTAGTTCCTACTGCTTCAGAGAGGACAAAACAAAAGGGGGAAAATGAGCAATGATTATATAGAAGGAAAGAAAGAAAGAGCTTGTACTGGCTGGTATAGTGACAGTGCATATCTGGCATTATATACACGCATACACACACATTCACTTACACACACACACACACACATACACACGCGCACACATACACACGCGCACACACACGCACACCACACACACAACACACACATACACACGCCAACCGCCACACACACACACACACACGCACACACACATACACCCCACGACAACACACAACACACACACACACACCAACACACACACCCCCCCACAGCGACACACACGCACACACACACACACACACACACACACACACACAGACACACACATACCACACACACACACACCACACACACACACAACACACGGAATCACACCAACACACACCACACACACACACACACACACACACACACACACACACACACACACACACACACACACACACACACACACGGTGTTTGAGGTTTTGGCTCATCTGTGAGTAAGATCAGCTGCCTGGTGGCCCTCGGCGCGTTCTGTGGCTGAAGAGAGGAGGTTCCCCTGTTACTCCGGCATGTCGTGCCCTGGGGTTCTGTGGCTGAAGAGAGGAGGTTCCCCTGTTACTCCGGCATGTCGTGCCCTGGGGTTCTGTGGCTGAAGAGAGGAGGTTCCCCTGTTACTCCGGCATGTCGTGCCCTGGGGTTCTGTGGCGATCCCGGAGAAAACCTTGGGACGTGTCGTACGGCAGGGTTCCGGTTCAGCAAGCTGCCGGTCGCAATTTGGCCCTGCGCCAGAACACTCTGAGTTCCAGCCCAAATTGAGCCCCCTGAAGTCACAACCACGGCACATTCTGTCTCTGCTTGGCATTCAGTGGCAAAGTGGGGGATTGTCAGTAATGTAGGGGTGGATTGTGGGTAATTAGAGGAAAAGAGGCAGATGTGTGATCAGGAGTTTCTCCTCTGCACTGATCAAACACAAGGGTTTGGGTTCCCTGTAGAGGCCATTTCCTCCTAACACTGTTTGTAGAAGCCTTTGAATAGCAAATGTAGGTATTATCTGGTTTCATGTGACCACACAGTATGTTTGGGATACATTGGTATTGGTGGGGGGAGGGGGGGGGGGTTATTGAAAAATGTGGACCGCCCCCCCAGCCCCCGGCGTGTACTGGCCCCTCATGGCCCCATCTTACCTGCCATGATTCATTCTATTCAGAGCAGCGGAAGGTCATTTATTTTGCCAGGCGTTCTCATACGACCCGGCGTCCCCGTAGGGCAGGTTAAGGTACGAGCCCGTCGTTAGAGGGGAACGCACTCAGGCGGCTGTTTATCCGTAACGTAATTACGCACGTTACACCTTATTGGAGCACAGGACGCAGATTAGCGCTGTGCTCAAAACGCTCTCCTTCATTACTGAAGTGCCATTAAAAGGACTGATGAGGACAGCCTGGTGTAAGGACAGGCATTTCAGCCCTGTACTTAAAGGGACAGCGCACCAAAAAAAGTTCCCTTTTCCAGCTGCAGCCACTGGTGATACAGTACATGTGATAACCTGCTTAACATGGTAGTACTCCAAAGATTTAGACACATTATTCCTGATGACATAGGTGGGAAGAAGTCCACTCCTATTCCAAAAGGGATATGTGTACTTGTGTACGCATGCTCTTGGGTAATTGTCACTAACTTGATTTTTTTTCTTTTATGAAATGATATCTCTTTGTTAAACTATCATATGTGCAAAGCCATTTCCATGTTTTCCTTTCCTCAAACTCCCACAGTTTATTGCAAAGTCATTGCCAGTGATGCCATTGCCTGTGATGTCTATGAGTTGTGGGTGAAGTGCCTGATGGGAATTGTATAACAATGCCAAGTTGGACGTTTTGCCAAGCTGGACAGAATTCTATGAAGATACATTTTGGAACTTTAGGTATTAGGCAACAATTAATTGGATTACTGCTACAATAAACATAATTAACAGAATTTGGATTGAGCAAAGTGCGGAAACTTTTCCTTTTAAGCTATGGGTTGGGACCCTAAGTGGGTTTCGTGCTGTTTGGAGTCTGAAGAGAAGAAGCAAACTAGGCCTCTATGGACATCACCGACTGAGAACTGCGCTGCCTCCAGAAACACATTTCCCTCCTCAAAATGGCTGAATTCAATTATTGTCGACAAAACTCTTTGTACACATCGAGCCGAGCAGCCACCCGGGCTCTAAACGTTTGGTTTGTGTGCCCCACTTTAACGTGGATTAAATTTGGTTTGGAGTGAGCGTCTCGTTCTTCCTTTCCCGGGCTCTGAGTTTACTCTGCTTGCCGGCGCTGGTTCAGAAGCGGGCGGGGGGGCGCACGGCGGGGCCTGGGGGGCGCGGGCCTGGGGGGCGCGGCCAGGTCGGCCGGCTCCTCTCAGGCCCTGAGCAGGTTCGAGGTTAAACCCATCCCGCCCGTCTCGGGCACCGGAGCGGCGTCAGCTCCGTCTGGCCACGCCTCAGATGCAAATGGGTTCCATCTGTCTGTGTTCGCACTGGGAGCAGGCGCACGCCGCGCTTCCAGTAACTGGCGGACGGCTGAAACCCGGCGACTCCAAATAAACAATTTCCGCCCGACGACCGCCGCGAACCGAGCGCGCCGGCGTTCCCCCCGGCTCTGCGTGTTCGCCCGAGCCCCGCCCCGCTCTCTCTAGCCCCGCCCCGCTCTCTAGCCCTGCGGTTCCCTCTCTGTTCCACCCTGGACTCTCGGTGTGTGTGTGTGCGCGCGCGGCGTGCAGTCATGCGAGCAGCAGGAAGTTTGGGTGTGCGTGCCCATCTGCATAGCTGTGCGTTCCGTGGGCCACAAATCAGCCTCGCTGCTCACAGATATCCCCTCGCTCCCTCTGTGTAAAGTTCAGCCCAGGTCTCTCACTTTGTATTTCAGACCTTGCATAACTGCATTTCCCAATATTTAAGCTGCAAACAGTCCCTTTGTGGTAAAAGAAACAAGCTCTGTTGTAAAATCTGAAACGATAGCTGCGGTGAGGTCGGCGCTGCAGGCTGAATACGAACGCTTTTAATTTGAAGGAGCGCTACAACTTCCTGTTCCGGGCTGAAGTTCAAAACTCTTAATTTGAAATAAATGTAGCAACATTCTGATCCAGAAACAGTTTTTGTCATCCTCTAACTTCAAACAACCTCAGCCACATTCTAACAGAGGTTTCCAGGCTTGTCAACGAATCGAGGCCCAGGCTTCTATGTGCGGCCTACAAAGCCACATATTTTGAAGTGTTATTGTTAGTGCTATGAATTATTAACTTACATTAGCTTTTCACAGTAACCTTAGAAATTTAATTATAGTCTAAAAAGCCAGACAAAAACAGTAAAAGCAGTTTTTTTTTCAGGGCTGAAATGATGAGAGCAGGAGACGTGACATGCAAGTGATGTACATGCACAAGCTCAGCTGTAATCTGGATATGGTCAGACCAGATCGTTTTTAACACCACCTTATCGGCCAGTATTGCCCCCGGTATCAGCTTCTCGGCAGGTCGGCCGAGCTCGGGGGGCGGGGGGGTCCAAACTCCCACGGAACGCCGGGCTTATCTGGCCGCCATGCCTGCCGCGCGGCGTGGGCGCTGGGGGGGGGGGGGTATGGGCAGGCTATGCTGTGCCCAGGGAGAGGGAGGAGGAGGGATGGAGACCCCACGGCCCCGCCCAGCCCACAGCGGTCACATGATCAATCTCCCTCATCTGTGGAATGTGCATCTCATTGGGAGACCTTTTTTGATTGTTTCTCTCTCTCTCTCTGCTTTTCTCTCTCTTTCTCTCTTTTTCTTTCTCTCCTCCTACCTTTTCTGTGTCCTTCTCTGCCTGCATTAGCAGCTCTCCAATTCAAAATCAGATTCAAGTGTGATATATTAGCAGGACCAGAGAAAGCCGTAAATTTAGCAGATGAGTCCTCGCTTTCTTTTTCTCCCTCTGTCTGCCCTCCCTTGTTCTCCTTGTTTGAGATGGCGTACAGTCAGGGCAGAGTGGTTTGGGTTAGTGTGGGGTGAGGGTAGGGGGGTGACAGTAGGGACAATGGCTGCCTTTGTCAGGCTCCCAGGCTGTGGTGAGTGGGGGGGGGGGGGGGTGTGAAATAGTACTGGACTGAGTGATGCACAGCGGCCATGAAGGACAATCTCTCTCCCTTTACCTCCCCATCTCTCTTTTTCTTCCTTTCCTCCATCTTTCTTTTTCTTCCTTTTCCTATCTCTCCCATATCCTGTGCCTTCCCTCTGTCCATTTCTCTCTCTGTTTCCCTCTTCCCCTCTCTGCCTCCCTCAGTCCCTCTCACACGCTGTGTCTGTCTGTCTGAATGAGTGTTCCCTTATTGGGTGTTTTGTGAGCAGCACTGGGGGAGCAGTGTGCATCAGTAGGGGGCAGGATGTTTGCTCGTCCAGCCCGATCACAGGTACGCCGAGTGACTGAGCGAGCGAGCAGCTCCCCAAACTAATGAGCTTATCTGAGGCGGCTGGGCAGAGTGCAGACGCCATTAATTCAGCGCGCGTGTGTGTGTGTGTGTGCGTGTGGGTGCGCGCGTGTGTGTGTGCGCGTGTGCGTGCTTGTGTGTGTGTGTGTGTGTGTGTGTGCTTGTGTGCGTGTGGGTGCGCGCGTGTGCGTGTGTTTGCGTGTGTTTGCGTGTGCGTGCTTGTGTGCGTGTGTGTGTGTGTGGAGGGGGTAGTACAGCATTTCTGTCCTGAACCGGTTTAGTCCAGTTTGAATTGTAATTCATTTCTTTATTATTTATGAATATTTTCTGATGTCATTGTGTTGAGTGTATTTGGGGATTAGTTTGCCATGGAATGCATGAATAGCTGGGAATGTCCCTGCCAGCCCTCAGAAGGGCCCCTGGCTGGTGACCCGGGTGCCCGTGTGACCGTGCCGGCCGGCCAGCCAGCCTGGGCCCCGGTCGATGCAGGCCTCCACCAATCAGAGCGCGTAATAGACGGAGCTGCGCCGGTGATAACGGCGTGGCTAATAATAGCACGGGGCTAATAATACCGCGCGCTGGAGCGCCACCGCCCCCCCGCAGAGCAGGTTCCGGTGCGCCGGGCGCCCGGCGTCAGGGGCGCGCTGACGGCCCCGCGGCTCTCCCCCGCGCCGGTGCGGAACCCGGGGGCTCCCCGGCTGACATTTCGGCCCAGCTCTCGCAGGACGGTTTGGTGAAAAAGGTGTTTTTTTCCCCCTTATGGTTTGACGGCGGGGTGGCGGGGGTCCCACCGGTGAGAGTGCAGATTGTCTGGGCGGTGTTGTTTTACAGGCCAGGAGGCGCAGAGACCCGCTCCTAAAAATATCCGGCCTGCAGGGTCTCTCAGAGGCATTGTGTCACATGGGATGACCTGATCTCTTTCTCTCTCTCTCTCTCTCTCTACTGTCTTCCTCTTGGTTTTCTCTTTCTCCATCCTCTGTTTACATTTTCTTTATCTCTCTTGTCTTCTTTCCTTCACTGTCTTTGTTTCTTGCTTCCCCTCTCTGTTTGACATACTTTTCTCTCCAGGTTTTTCCCAGTTCTCTTGTCTTTGATCACTTGCTACCTCTCTGTCTTTATCGCCCTCTTTTTCCTCTTTCCCTCTGTCAGCGTTCAGTGTTTATTGATTTCAGTTGTTATACAGCTTTACTAAGAAATTTAAGAAGATGCAAGAAAATGCAAGACCACCCCTCCCCCTGGCTCTCACTTGCAAAATGAAACAACAGAAAGACTCTCTCATTCCCTCCATCTCTACTTTTTCTCCCTTGGTGTCTCATTCCCTCCCGCTGGAACACAGGAGATTGTGTTTGGCCTTTATGTTTGTTGTCCAGTACACAAGCACATCAGTGTTTTTGGGTCCCACTTGTCTTCAGAGGTGGTGCTGACATCCAGACTGTCCATTAGAGATCTCTCTGGGTTTTGGTTTTAGCACTTTCTTATGTTTTAAAGGAAAACTGATTTGACAGCATCCAGCTTTTAAGAGCGTTTGCATGGCCACACTGTCAAAGGCCACACACCCCTGCTGCTCTACTGAGTGCTGTTTCTATGTAAACCCAGGGAAGGAACATGGGTGGACACACCATGGCACCATGCCCTGCCCTTGGATTTTACAGAACAGCGGTGGACAGGAGGATGGGCTGAGCTGGGCTCTGCTATACTATGCTGTACTGGGTCGTGCTGTGCTATGCTATGCTATGATATGCTGTGCTGTGGTATTGTGTTATGCTATGCTACATTGTGCTGTGCTGTGGTATACAATGTAACACTACGTTGTGCTATTCTGTGCTATGGTGTGCAGTGCTATGGTATGCTACACTACATTGTGCTATTCTGTGGTACATTGTGCTATGCTCTGGTATGCTACACTACACTACATTGTGCTATTCTATGCTACGTTGTGCTATGGTGTAGTATGCTACGCTACACTACATTGTGCTATTCTATGCTACGTTGTGCTATGGTGTAGTATGCTACGCTACACTACGTTGTGCTATTCTATGGTACGTTGTGCTGTGCTATGTGATGCTGTGCTAGGCTGCGCTGATCTTGGCCTTATCGCCACCGGTTTCAGGCCTTGCAGCATTCTGTGCCTCTCCTGTAAGATAGCGCCGGCGGCCGAGCGCAGTCGAGCAGAACAGACGCGCGCTTTATCATTTTCACCAAAGAGGCGCGGCTTTCTCGGAAGCCGTTCTTTGTTTTTAACTGCCTCAGCCGGCGTTTGCCGGGGCTGCGCGCTCTGGGCCGGAGCGAGCCGAGCTGGCTCCTGCGGATCATTATTAGGCTAAATGCGCACATCAGTATGATGCAGGCTCGTCTCTCTCGCGGGTAATTGCTGGTAATGGGCCGGCGCCGTGCTAGTTATGCGCTAAGTGACTGTTGCACGCTTACGTTTTGGCTGTTCCGCTCCTGCTGTGTGTTCCTACTGTCCCAGTGGGTCGCCTGCAGTGCGTCTTACCGCATTGCAATGCTAAGTCAGTCCACCTACCGGGGGCTGCCAGTCAGACATACACATGCGATGCAGGGGATTTTATACGGGGTTAAGATACGTGCTCAGGCAAACAGACAGCATGTATACTGGAACTTCAGAGTGAGACGAGTGTTCTGCTGTTACTAAAACAAATATTTTAATGGATTTTAGTTTTGCATATGAAAACAGATTTAGCGGTGCGCGGAGAGAACCTTGTAAGCACATTTCTGCTTTCGAATCGCTTTCGCCAATGGCCGCTCGAGCTCACGATGCTCCTTTCCACCGTGGCCCTCGAAGGAAACGGACAAACGCGTAAATTAAAGCAAGTCTGAGCCCGACGAGCAGCGCTGGCTCCAGAAAGGGCGCTTTTGCCGTCCTGCCAGAGGTGGAAACGTCCGTTTCGAACAAGTCGTCCTTAAAAGGCAGCGGCGTGCGGCGCTCCGCGGGGCCGAAGGCTCGAACGCCGAGAGCAAAAAATGTAAACTGTTTAATATGAACTGTTAAGCTGTTAATATCACTCAAACTGATGAATAGAGAAGCGGAGCGCGGCTCGGGAGCCGCGTTTCTTTGGCCGTCCGTGTGGAAACTGTGCGCTCTGTCTCTGCGGAGCCAGATACGCCGGGTCTCCAGCGCTGACCCGCGGCTCACAAACGGACCGTGTCTCTCCCGCGTCTCTCCTCTATCTCTCCCGTGTCTCTCCTCTATCTCTCCCGTGTCTCTCCTCTATCTCTCCCGTGTCTCTCCTCTATCTCTCCCCTGTCTCTCCCGCGTCTCTCCTCTATCTCTCCCGTGTCTCTCCTCTATCTCTCCCGTGTCTCTCCTCTATCTCTCCCGTGTCTCTCCTCTATCTCTCCCGTGTCTCTCCTCTATCTCTCCCGTATCTCTCCGTATCTCTCCGTATCTCTCCTCTATCTCTCCCGTGTCTCTCCCGCGTCTCTCCCGCGTCTCTCCTCTATCTCTCCCGTGTCTCTCCCGTGTCTCTCCCGCGTCTCTCCCGCGTCTCTCCCGCGTCTCTCCCGCGTCTCTCCCGCGTCTCTCCCGCGTCTCTCCCGTATCCAGGCCCTTTTATCAGTCACGAGATGGACAAGCCTCCTCTTCCATTGGCTTGCCAAACCCGTTTACCTGTGAACTTTCCAGTTTGCCCTGAACTTTGTGTTTGTTATAGTTCATGGCTGGCTCGCCGTGTAACCACAGACAATGCACAAGAGGACATTTTTGATGCAGCACACCTGCATGCGGACGCATGCGCACGCATGCACACACAATCATGCAGCCGGGCTTTCAAAAGGTCATTGTTAGGCCACTGGAACTTCAGGTATGCTTGAAAGGTGTTTATAAAGTTATGGTTATTCCCAAACCTTCGAAATGTACTTGATGTTGAGTCAAGCCTCTGTTGCTTTGGCACGCGATGTCCCTTCAGCAGGGGAAGCTCTGTGAGTGAACACGCGTGGCTGACGTTGGTTGCGGGAATTGAGTCGTTCTTGCACGTGTTTTCTTCCCGCTCCTGATGAGCCGTGGCGAGGGGCCGGCGGGGTGGGTCGCCCACGCCGCGGCCCGTTCTGCCCGCCGCCCCCGATCGTCACACGCTTACCCGGGACTCTCGCTTTTTACAGTTGCCTTGTTTTTCTCCCGGCATTGAAAAAAAAAATGTTTAGCAGAAAACAAATGAAAAATACTTTGTGGCGAAGACAAAGGGGACAGAAAGAGTGGAAATGGCTTGTGTAAACAGGGGGCAGAAATATCAGCACACATGAAAAGCGGGTGGGCCGCCTCGGGGAGGGGGGGGGGGGCGCTGCACAGCCCCCTAACTGAGAGCAGGCTCACTCGCGACCTGTTTCGCTAACTTTCTTCTCTTCTTTTCTTTCCCTTCCCTCTCTCTTTTTCTTTTCCTCTCTCCCAAAAGCCGTTTGTTTACACCGCGGCCCTTTTCTGTTTCGGCTCGGGCTCTGGCGCTTTGATCCTGGCGTGCGAATCGGGCGCTGTCTCAGCCCGCAGCGAAGGCCCGGTCCCAACGCTAGCGTGGGTTCAGCGAGCTCGTATTAGCTTAGCTTAGCGCTGTTTCCTTTACTCTCATTATCTGGGGTCACAATAACACTCCTGTACCTCCACGCCTCCCAGCTGAGTTTGCTGAAGGGACGGTAACGTGGCTCACCGTTGGGGAACACGGCCGGCTGCGCTTCAGTAAGAGCCCGCTGGAGCATTTTAGCTGCTCTGC
Organism: Anguilla rostrata; assembly: GCF_018555375.3. Lineage (NCBI taxonomy): Eukaryota > Metazoa > Chordata > Actinopteri > Anguilliformes > Anguillidae > Anguilla > Anguilla rostrata. The sequence continues at coordinate 25,174,269 of NC_057943.1, read as the reverse complement.
GAGGGCCGTGGTGCTGCGGAGCGGCCTGGGACTCCTGGGGTGAAGATTAGATTCCCAGGTTGCCACTTCACCCTCGAGCGAGATTCTTCACTCGGGTTGCTTCAGTAACGCGTCCCGGTGTGTGTATGGATTGTAAGCTAAACTGTGTAAGTCTCTCTCGAATAAAGTGTCTGATAAGTGCCCGAAATGTTAATGTAGTTTAAAGTGTCCTCCACACTTGCCTGAAATAGTTTGTGGATGGATGTGTGTGTGTGTGAGAGAGAGAGAGAGAGAGAGCAACAGACAGACTAACAGACAGCATTTAAGCAACTGAAACAAAACCTGAGAGATGTGCAGCATTGACAAAACAAACCAAAAGAGAGAGAGGCTGTGGGTTTGTGTGAATATGGATAGGAGTGTGATCTAATCAAAACTGTCTCCATTAATGGATGTCATTGTCATTCAGTGTCATTCTGGTTCTACCGATCTAAAGATGACACATTCCGTCTGCCCTCAACTAAACCCGCTAAAACATTGGAGTGTCTTTCAATCCATCCACCAGAGAGCAGCTCAAGGTGTTTTGAGCTGGTTTCCAGTTTTCAAAGTTTTGACCATGGTCTGTAACAGTCTTCTACGGTTAAAAAAAAAAAAGCCTAGGTCTGCCCTTGAAAGTTGGTCTGATGTAGGCTAAAGGTCTCCCTTGGGTAGCGGTTAGCATACGGCACCAGTGAATAAACAGCAAAAACTATCGATCCAACTGTGTTCATTTGTTGATATGCCTTCAAGTCCAACTACAACAGTTTGCTGTTTGCTGAGCCAGAACACCACAAATACAAAATATTTTTGGCCCTAAATTATGCTGATTTATACTTGGAATTAACCCTTTAGTGTCCAGATATTTTAGACAGTTATAGCAAGAGCTGGAAGGGCCCTAGCTCATTTTTATTTGCATTTCTGACAAAGGGAGAGAGGGGCTTGTTCTTCAATACACAATTCAAATGAACCTCATAATGGTAAAAGTAAAGGAAAGTACATTTTGGGCAACCAGAACATATTACATTACCCTGGGTACACCACTTTACCTGAGGTGCCCTACATTAACCAGCGCAGACCACATTACCCAGGGTACACCACAATAACCAGAGCACACCACATTACCCAGGATACACCACGATAACCAGAGCACACCACATTACCCAGGGTACACCACGATAACCAGAGCACATTGCATCACCCAGGTGCACCACGTTAAGCAGAACACATAAATTACTCAGAGTACACCACATTACTCAGGGTACACCACATTAACCTGGACACACCGCATTACCCAGGGTACACCAGAGCATGCCTTGTCTATTGGTGGCAGTGGTGATTATCCTCCAACTGGTTAGATGCAGGTGGTTGGAGATGGTGGAGCTGTTGTTGCGTTATCGTGTGTGCTGGTGGACTTCACCCCCCCAACGATCACATGGTCCCAAATGGGGGGGTTAAGGTTTGATAGGGTGGGTGAGATGGGTGAGGGAGAGGATCGTTCTCGCCCTCTCATGCTTTATGGATTTGACTCTTTGGGCCTAAGCTATGCAGTGAGCCTCAGTGCTGCTCACAGCAATGGAGGAGCATTCTTACTCTCAGCCTCAGGTGGGAGGGAAGGCCCTGATGTCATCACTGCTTATTACTGTGGAAGAATGAGTCTCTCTCTTTCTCTCTCTCTCACACCTGTCCTCCTTCACTCTGTTTCTCATGCTCTAGATTTCTCTCTTTTGTCTCTCTTCCCCTTCACTCTTTTTTAGAACTTGTTTAGAGCTTTTTCAGTGAAAAAGCGTTGAGTCAGTGTGACACTGACTCAGTGTAGACAGACAGGGGACTGAGCCTGCAGCCTTTACATCAGGAAGCGCGGCGACGTCATCCCACCACTAGCCGTGGACATTGTTTCTGTCCTCCAGTGGTGTGAGTGAGTGAGTGAGTGAGTGAGTGAGTGAGTGAGTGAGTGAGTGAGTGAGTGAGTGAGTGAGTGAGTGAGTGAGTGAGTGAGTGAGTGAGTGAGTGAGTGAGTGAGTGAGTGAGTGAGTGAGTGAGTGAGTGAGTGAGTGAGTGAGCATTTCTGCACGCGCACACAGTGCACGTGTGTGTGTGTGTGTGTGTGCGTGAGTGTTTGTGTGTGTTTGTGTGTGTGTGTGTGGGGGGGGGCAGCTCTTTGGCAGCTGTGTCATAGTGGGTCTTATCTGCTGTTCGGCAGGCCCTGTTTTATGACTCTGCAAGTACACCCCCCCAGCCCCGCACCCCCCCTCGCAGAGCCAGCAGTAGCTCTGCCTGTGTTGGGGCTCAGGACACTCACAGGGAGGCAGTGGAGACTCGGCCGCCATTAGGGAAGAGCACAGGAAATACTGCAACCGCTCTAATTATAAACCTGATCAACTTTACCAGTAAAGCGCTTCTCCTACAAGTGTGCTCAAAGTGCTTTCCTGTGGGAAATGCCTGCACGTGCACACACACATGCGCACACAAACACACACACATGCGCACACACACCCCCACTTACAATACAGGCTATGTTCCAGGAATCGCAATTGCCAAGTTTAATAAAAGAAAGGTAAAATAAGAGCTATAAGCGAATTAAAAAAGAACAATATTTCCAAACAGATTAAAGAGAATTAAGAGTGAACTTCACACAGGGATGCGTGTAGAAGGAACAACAGGAACCTGAAGTGCACACACATAAGGTCTCAGACTATGTGAGTACTAGCGCACCGAGGCCCTGAGATACTGATCTGAGATCAGTCTTGGGTGTGCACTGGCGCAGTAACACAGAGACGTGCCCAGGAACCAGCCCATCTTTAAACCAGCCCCTTTAAACAGCTCTGTAACAGTCTTCGTATGTTACCCTGAATGCGACTGATAGAGTCGGGGTTGGGAAATCAGAATAGTGGCGAAGGCTAGTCCCCCTCATTTAACGCTGACGTAGCGTTGACCTTTCACCTGTCCGCTGGGCCGCGCTACTCAGGTGTGTGCGGGTGCTGGTGCCTGTCCGCTGGGCCACGCTCCTCGGGTGTGTGCGGGTGCTGGTGCCTGGCGCTGCGGGGGCTTCATTTCGTCGGCTTTGTTCCTTCACGTCCGAGTTCAGCTTAACGCTTCACAACTGGGTCATACAAACGGGTGGGCTGCTTTGGACAGTGCTATTACCAGGAGCAGTATTCATATTCAATTTTCTCCCATGTTTATTGTTATCGTAAACACTTCCCTGCTGCCGCTGCTTTCTCTGAGCAGACTAAACTGTGGCATTAAGTCGTCTTCCAACTGGGCCGTTACATGAACTGCGCCCGTCATAATAGCGCGGTTGGGAAGCTTCTCCCGGGCTCTCCATCTTTTGGTCGTGACACAGAAACTACGGTTGCATCTGCAGTCTGTGATTGATGCTCAAATGAAGATTTATTTATGTATTTTTCTTGCTTTTATTCTGGTTTATGCTGGTGTTTCGGTGTTATAATTTTGCCTCGTTCCTGCGTAGACGCGCGTTGTGAATCGCTCCATCGGTTTTGTAATTGAAATACTTGTTTTGGGGTGGTGGGGGTGGGGGGGAGAATCAATGTTTGTATTTTTTCCCCTCGCGATATTTTTACAGTGGAGGGATTGATTGATATTCCCGTTCTGTCCCCTGCTCCGGCTCAATCCAGTATCGATAGCTTGCCGCCGTGTCATTTTTCCATTCGGAAAGCGCCACAGACCCGCGAGCTTCTCTAGCATCGCCAGCCTAAAGGACGACCCCCCCCCCCGTGCGGATCAGACTCGCGCGCCAGCCTAAAGGACGCCCCCCGTGCGGATCAGACTCGCGCGCCAGCCTAAAGGACGCCCCCCGTGCGGATCAGACGCGCGTGCCAGCCTAAAGGACGTCTCCCCCCCCCGGGCGGATCAGACGCGTGCCAGCCTAAAGGACGTTTCCCCCCCCCCGTGCAGATCAGACCGCGTGCCAGCCTAAAGGACGTTTCCCCCCCCCCCGTGCGGATCAGACTCGCGTGCCAGCCTAAGGACGTTCCCCCCACCCCCCGTGCGGATCAGACCGCGTGCCAGCCTAAAGGACGTTCCCCCCCCCGGCGATCAGACCGCGGCCAGCCTAAAGGACGTCCCCCCCGCGATCAGACGCCGCGCCAGCCTAAAGGACGTCTCCCCCCCCCGGGCGGATCAGACGCGCGCCAGCCTAAAGGACGTTCCCCCGGCGGATCAGACGCGGCGCAGCGCTCGCGCTCCGCCCCGGCGATCGACGCGTCGCGGCCGCCAGCCGTCCTCCCTGCGTGGATGTACTCGTAGCGGCATCGCTTGTCATGCAAGCGGCGCTCAGTCGACTGGTGCGCGCCGCTGTGTGTCACGAGATCTGCTAGTCACTGGGCGACGGGTGGGCCGATTAAAGTAGAATGCTGCTGCTTCCCCTGCTCCCGGGCGTTTGGAAAACAGAACTGACACCGAGGCCAATGACCAAGCGCTGGGCGCACGTCTGCGGCCCTGCAAAACAGATCTGTCACGCACGTGGACACCTGCCTCTCGCTCTCTCTCTTCCTCTCTCTCACTCTGTCTCTGTCTCTTTCTCTCTGTCTCTGTCTCTCTCTCACTCTGTGTGTTTGTTAGTGATTACCGTCTTCTAAAGGTGATTATGATCAGATTTTGGTGTTGTCTCTCAGGTCGTGTGTGAGTTGTGTAAAGGCCACTGTGTGTCTCTCAGGTTGTGTGTGAGTTGTGTAAAGGCCACTGCTGCACGTCTCTCAGGTTGTGTGTGAGTTGTGTAAAGGCCGTTGCGCGTCTCTCAGGTTGTGTGTGAGTTGTGTAAAGGCCGTTGCGCGTCTCTCAGGTTGTGTGTGAGTTGTGGAAAGGCCACTGTGTGTCTCTCAGGTTGTGTGTGAGTTGTGTAAAGGCCACTGCGTGTCTTTCAGGTTGTGTGTGAGTTGTGTAAAGGCCGCTCTGTGTCTCTCAGGTTGTGTGTGAGTTGTGTAAAGGCCGCTCTGTGTCTCTCAGGTTGTGTGTGAGTTGTGTAAAGGCCGCTCTGTGTCTCTCAGGTTGTGTGTGAGTTGTGTAAAGGCCGCTCTGTGTCTCTCAGGTTGTGTGTGAGTTGTGTAAAGGCCGTTGCGCGTCTCTCAGGTTGTGTGTGAGTTGTGTAAAGGCCGCTGTGTGTCTCTCAGGTTGTGTGTGAGTTGTGTAAAGGCCGCTCTGTGTCTCTCAGGTTGTGTGTGAGTTGTGTAAAGGCCGCTGTGTGTCTCTCAGATTGTGTGTGAGTTGTGTAAAGGCCACTGCGTGTCTCTCAGGTTGTGTGTGAGTTGTGTAAAGGCCGTTGCGCGTCTCTCAGGTTGTGTGTGAGTTGTGTAAAGGCCGCTGTGTGTCTCTCAGGTTGTGTGTGAGTTGTGTAAAGGCCGCTCTGTGTCTCTCAGGTTGTGTGTGAGTTGTGTAAAGTCCGCTGCACGTCTCTCAGGTTGTGTGTGAGTTGTGTAAAGGCCGTTGCGCGTCTCTCAGGTTGTGTGTGAGTTGTGTAAAGTCCGCTGCACGTCTCTCAGGTTGTGTGTGAGTTGTGTAAAGGCCGCTCTGTGTCTCTCTCAGGTTGTGTGTGAGTTGTGTAAAGGCCGCTGTGTGTCTCTCAGATTGTGTGTGAGTTGTGTAAAGGCCACTGCGTGTCTCTCAGGTTGTGTGTGAGTTGTGTAAAGGCCGCTCTGTGTCTCTCAGGTTGTGTGTGAGTTGTGTAAAGGCGGCTGCGCTGGTCCCCAGGTGACCGTGCCACGTCGCACCCTCGTTCCACACCGTGCTGCACTTGCCTGTTTGCCGTTTGAGCATTTCTCCCCCTCTGCTCAGCTCCCCGGATGAGGCTGTCTGCCAAAACAAATGAATAAATAATAAGAAAATAAATGATGAATTCCTGGCCATAAGGTCAGGTCAGGTGTGTAAACGCTCTCGGGAACAAAGGTCGTTCTATGATGGATTACACTCAGAGCTCAATGACTTACTCTACATACTGTAGAGAGACAACGGTTTCATACCTTTGCTTTTCCTCTTCATCCCAGCATTGCTCAGTTTCATTCTGTTTGCACCACTTTGAGAGACTGTACTAACATTAACGCATTAACTTTCTGCAATGTTTCCTTCAATAAAGTATAAGCCTCATAAGTGCTACGTAGCACCTTCCTAAGGACTGCGTAAGCATTCATAACTACTTGTGATAACTGGGAAGATGTGCTGTGCGAATTGTACAATAAATTTGCTTATGTGGATGGCAATATGACAGACCTCTTTGCAGTCCCTGTGGTAGTTTGCCGTAAATCATTTATGGCATTTATGTAGCGCTTTAAGGTCTTACATAGTGCTAATCAAAGCATCTTCAATTATGTAGGGCCTTGCATTGAAAGCATAGCAGAAATAGGCTTTTTTTTTTTTTTTTTTCTTTCGGATTTTTTTTTTTTTTTTGAGCAGCGGAGGGGTGCATGTGTAGGACAGATGAGATAGCTGATCCAGCTGAACCGGGAAAACAGGTTGGAATGAAACTCGCTGTGTGGCAGCTCACGGTCCGCCAGACTCGCTCCCAGCACCCACGGCAGGAGCCAGGATGGAGTTCCTCCGCGGCCTTGCCTTTGACCCGAGGGGAAAAGAGATCCTGTAGCGAGACTCCCAGCAGCCTCTCTGCTGGCTCCACTTTCCCTATTGAGTTACGGCTGCTGCTGTCAGCTGCAGATGTGCCAGACCTGTCTTCGGTAGGGGGAGGAGCCTCCTTTTGGTATCTTTGGCCAGGGGAGGAGCTTTGGATCTCAGATTTCATTAGGTGAAGGGCTGCGTCTTCTCTTGGGGGAGGAGCTTCAGGTTTCGTACTTCATCAGAGGGAGGAGCCTCTGATTTACATCTTGAGTAAGAGGTGTGGCTTCAAGCTACTTTGGGATGGTTACAGAATCACTGGGGATGGTTACAGAATCATTAGGGATGCTTACAGAATTTATGTAAGAGATTTTTTCAACTTTCTTACCAGTACTTTATTATTAATCAGAGAGAATTAGAATGAGAAAACTAAAGAGTCTTTGTATGTTTGGTGAAAAAATTATTTACAAGGTACATAGTAAGAGGTTCAGATGACAATGATTAAGCTACTTTTTGCCTAAGATATTTTTCCAATTTTGAGTGTCAGTTGTCCATGAAATGGCGAATGTCTTTGCTTAGATCAGATGCTGATAAGTGTGTTTTAAGCTGTTATCAGCTGATACCAATATGACTCCAGTGTTATTGTCCATCCCTAAGAATCACTACCAGGAAGAAAGCTTATATTTCCAGAAATCTGAACATCCTGTGACTTCCACTGAAGTTAATAAATGTGAAAAATAGATTTTTAAAAGGCTTTAATGATCAAAAAGAGTAATGTAATGTCAGAAAACCAATTTGTAGTGGTTCAAGTTGGATTTGTATCCTGTTTGCGGCCTGTAGCTCACAAGCGGTAAGAGGAGATTTTAATTTTATGCACAGGAAAGAACAACTGCAACCATATCCATAAGCACAAGTGGTCCTGACAGGTGACAGTACTCTTGGCGGAGGAATAAACTCTACATTGTGCTCCGTGTTCCTGTGAAGTCAAGTCTCATGGCTGCTATTTCCCATGAGGGGAATTAAACGCTATTCATGGCCTTGACAGGCAAAGAATCCTTTTAAGTAGTCTGAAAGCCTCAAAATAGTCCCTGCAAAGCTGAAGAAGGTCCTTTGCTAACAAATGTCTTCTGTTCTGGAATTGTTATTGAATTAATATTGAAATGCTATTCAGCAGACATTGATGGTACAAGTACAGCTGTAGCCTGCATTAAGAGTGATGGCCTTGTGTGGGAGCTGCCAGTAAGTGTGTGAGAGTGGCAAGGAGACAGTTGGGGGCAAGGTCTCGCCCTGGGACCACCCCCCTCCCTCGGATCAGCCAATGAGGGCACTCGCCCATGGACCGCCCCCTCGCTCAGAGCAGCCAGTGAGGGCAGACCTGTCAATCAGGCACTGACAAGGTGCACATAGAGGCCAGATCTGCTATCTACACTGCGCAAACAAGGAGCCTTCCATAACTCTGTGTGTGCGTGTGTGTGTGTGCGCACACACGTATGACCGAATTCATGTATGCATGTGCCTATGTCTGTTGGGTGGATGAGTGTGCACCTGTATGTGTGTGTGTGTGTGTGTGTATGTGTGTGTGTGTTATTGTTTGTATATTTTATGGGTGGGGGACCACATCAGAGTGGTGAGCATTGAACACGATCATGGGCCATAAAAACTTAAGCACCCAGGATGGGCTGACTCCTGTCCTTCTCAAATCAGGCCCAGATCATCACACCTCACTGACTGTGTTACTGAGAGCATCTTTCCCACTTGTAGGGAGCTGTTCATCATTCTTCCTCTCAATCACGTCCTCTGTGACCTCAACTGCCTCTACGGATTTCACTCTGCAACCATTCTGTTGCATAGTAAAGTGAATCAGTCTGATTGGTTGATTGCCTGAGTAGGCTTCTGATAAGACCCTGAGTGGCTCAGGCTGTTTGGAGAACGACCTGTCTCTGGAAACGAGAATGGGGCCTTAACCGGATGAGCCACTCAGCAGCCACACATACATCATCTTTAACGCTCTCATCACCATCTGTTGACTGTTGATACGCTCCACACTGCCTTTCTGTAGCCCTACTCAGTATTAGAATGAGTAGGTCCCCTCCCCCTGTTACATAGCGTAGCTGGGTACTCAGGTGTTCTATGTTGTAGCTGGTTATCAGCATTGCTTTGCTTTGGCAACACAATATAGCCTTTTGGGGGCGTGGAGCGAAACACAATTTTTGTGTGTTTTCTTAATGCAATCACCAGTGTGTTTACTGCTTGAGAAAGACAGGTTCTGTTGGCGCATAAACAGAGCTGATTGAATGTGAATGTGGGGGGAGTGGGAGTGGAGGACCCCAGTAGGAGAGTGTGGGGATGAGTGGCTGAGTGGTGTTTTGTGTGCAGGCTGGTGTGTAAAACACGTCGCGCCCAGAGGGCCGTGCTCATGGAGCTGCAAGTGGGGGTGGGGGTGGGGGTGGAGATATTGGCCGAGATTATAAAAAGAGCGTTAAAACCCCCCGTGATTTGGAATTTGGAGGAGTTTGGTTATAAGACGCTGGGGGAGGGGGGTGGAGTGGAAGAGGTTTTATAGCTGTTTGTTGTTTTTTTGTGTGTTTTTCATATGACAGATGTGTGGCTGGGTTCCCAAACCTCCACAGGCTCAGGGAGTTCACTTCAGTTGCTGTTCTGAATTTTATTTATTTTCTTATGCTGAGATTTTTCAACGGTCTCGTGGGTGGACCCAGAGAAGTTTAAGTTCTTCCCAAAAGCTCTAAAATGAACATGGAACTTGGCTCCGCTCTCACCGTGGCAACCCAAAACCCCTCCTGGATTAGGGCTGCCATGTGTGAGTCCTGTGATTTGGGAGTGAGGGGCGGGGACAGTTGTCTCAGGTGCTGGGAGTCCCGAACCTGCGATTTAGCGCCTCAGTTTGTAACCAGAGGGGGTTGCTGGTTTGATTCCCAGGCAGGTCAGAGCTGTAGGACTGTTGAGCAAAACCAAAACAGCTGCACTGAGACATCCTACGCACACACACACACACAACATCTGCCAAGAAAAATAAAATAATTACAATGCCCTTGACAATAACAATAATACCATCCAATGGGAACCAATACCAGTCACTTGCATGATGCACGCTTTGGATTTACTCCAAGAGTGAGAATTTAAGAAGTGTTTTTTTAGTACTTGCTGATTGCATTACACGATGCAGACGCACAGAATTGAAACGGTGTATCAGTCTGTGTTTGGTGGAGGTGGGGGGTGGGGTGCTGGGGTCATGATGGGGGTTTGGATCTGAACCCCGCCGCTCATTGTCAGGAGAGTTGCTCTGCTGCTGCTCTCAAAGGTGCCCCTCCCGCGGCGGGGTGACCCAAACAATCTTGAGCGCCAAACGAAGCCCGAAACATTGAGTCGTGAGACTCGTGACCCGGGCGGCCCAGCGTCGGCACAGCGCCGGCCCTCTCGGCGCGCGGGTGAGATTGAAGCGGGCTGCGGGTATGGCTTTGACGCAGGTCGTGGAAATGGACTCGCGGTATGTGAGCAGAAGTGAAGCGGGCTGCTGAGCTGGAATCCCATTACAGTGCCAGCTCACATGCAGCAGTTATTCTACGTAATGGTCGGAATGATCTGGAAATCCTCTCTGTATTAAATGGCAGTGAACCTGCACAGGTGTGTAAAGCGCCTGTAGCACAGGGGGAAGTAGCTGTGCGGTGCTGCAGTTAGCAGGAAGCCTCAGAAAGGGGGCGGAGCCTCCGTCAGAGGCACAGGGCTGCTGTGGGCGGGGCCAGCGGGGGGCGAGTCGGGACAAGGGGTTTTGAGAATGAACAGAGCCCTGCTTGAAAGGGCTTCCTGCGGCCCGGGTTGAGCAGGGACAGCGGCGACCCCGTCCCATGAGCCCTCGCTCCCGCCGGGAACAGAGCCGCTGTCCCGAGAGCAGCGCGTTCGCTTACAGCTGGTATCCCTGTCAGCGCCCCCCCGCCCCCCCCACGCACCCCCCGCACGCATAACCAAACGCAGCTGTCTCCAGCACAGGAAGGCCCACACTGCCGGCCTTTAGGGTGACTTCACCCGTTTAGCGGACAGCTGTCGCTGCGTCAGGCGCGGTGGCCCGGCCCGCGGCTGCTCCGCCGGTCCCTCGTGGATCGCCGCGTGAGCTGCTCTCCACCGGGGCGGAGCCGCCTCCCCGCTCCGCCCACTGTGGGGCCGCTCAACCCCGGAGTTCTCCAGGCCTGCGAACCAGGGAACACACCACGCCCTAATCTCCCACTGTGTGTGTGTGTGTGTGTGTGTCTGTGTTGTGTGTGTGTGTGTGTGTGTGTGTGTGTGTGTGTGTGTGTGTGTGTGTGTGTGTGTGTGTGTGTGTGTGTGTGTGTGTGTGTGTGTGTGTGTGTGTGTGTGTGTGTTTGTGTGTGTGTGCGTGTCTGTGTGTGTGTGTGTGTGTGTGTGTCTGTGTCTGTGTGTGTGTGTGTGTGTGTGTGTGTCTGTGTGTGTGTGTGTGTGTGTGTGTGTCTGTGTCTGTGTGTGTCTGTGTGTGTGTGTGTGTTTCTGTGTGTGTGTGTGTCTGTGCGTGTGTGTGTTTCTGTGTGTGTGTGTGTATATTTTGCAGTGTGCATGTTTGTGGGTGTGTGTTTATGTAAGTGAGTGTGCACCTTGGTCATGTGTATTTATGTGTCTGGACTGCATCATCCCAACCTGGTTTTGTATGAGCCCTCTCTCCAGGACAGGCTGCCTCACCCATCCTGGGTGTTGGGGTGACCCTGTGGGAAGGACCTGCAGTGCTGACAGGACGATGTGCAGTTTCACTGCACCCTCCGCACAGGGAGGAATTGGTTGTTCATTTTTATGTAATGATTTACTTTAATCGTTACTTTTTTCCTCTCTGTAGATGAAGCTTTATTAGTAATAACTGGCCTTGTGCTGGGGGTATTCTTTTGGCTGTGCCGTTTTTTGGGGCGATGGGCAGTCACTTCATGGCTAGCATCAGTGTTGCGCTCATCACCATCTGAGCCTGCTTTTCATAGGAAAAGTAGCTTCAGCTCCACGATGGTGCTGTGGATCGCACTGCTGCCTGTGTGGAGTTTGCATGTTCTCTCCATGCATGAGTTTCCTCTGGGGTACTCCAGTTTAGATTAATTGGAGACTGTAAATTGCCCTTAGGTGTGAGCAATTGGTGTGTGGGCCCTGCAATGGATTGCTGACCTGTCCTGGGTGTATACCTGCCTTTTTCCCAATGCATGTTGGGGTAGACTCCAGCACCCCCCTGACCAGGAATTAGTGGGTTAGACAGTGGATGGATGTAACGTCTAATTGTTATTGTTTAAACACTTAAAGGGTTAAAACTAATCAGTTTAAACATTTAGTACTTTGATGCTTTTTTAATATCCTTACTCAAGAGTATTATACACTAGTAATAATATGCCTGGATTCAAACTGGCAACCTCCCGTCCCTGGTCACCATGCCTCACTGCTGAGTGTCTCCTTCCCAGCTGCTCTCTTTATTCTGTATGTGTAATACAGGTAGAGTTGCCATAGAAACCAACATTTAGGTTCATTTTGTGATTGTGATTTTGGTCAGCAGAATAGAAGTTCCCACCACACGTTCTGAACATTCTCTCAAAATCTCAAAATCCCTGTCCTCTCTCCCCTCCCTTCCTCCCTCCCTCCCATGTCTTTCTACATCCCCCCCTCCCCCACAGCTCTGTTTAACCTCACCTTGATGTGGGTGGTGGGGGTGGCTGGTGGCTGGTGCTGTGGGGGGGTGGTCTGACTCCTGACTTTGTCCTGAAGGACAGGGGGTTTAGGATCGGCGGCTCCTCAGCCTGCTGGGCCCGAGCGAAGCGCGGCTCCGCTCCGGACAGAGCCCTGGCTGCCGTCCACCGTCTGGAATCCATCTTCCTAACCGCATTACCGCCGTCCCAGAGGCCCTTTGTGCTCTGTGCTGGTGGAGACGCGCCGCCCCTTTCCTCCGCCAGCAGCCTCACGCAGCCGCTCCAGAGCGGGCTTTCTCCAGAGCGCCTTGTTTTAGTAGTTTTTACTGCGCATGCCGCTACAACCGCGATGTGACATTTAGCCATTGTGTTCTGTTTGCTAAGCTAGCTGTCCCCGCCCCCCTGCCCCCCCACAAATCGCCCCCTGGACCCCCCTCCCCCAAATCGCCCCCCTGAACTCACAGCCTGTACGCATTTCTAAGGCCTTGCCCAATCGAGGACAGAGTGAGTCGATGCGGTTGGTGGCCGGGAGTGCACCCCTCACAGTCCCCGGGAGAGGGAAGGCGCAGGTGACTAGGTTACGGCTCCGTTATTGTTAAAATGTGGGAACCTGAAATAACGAAATGTGATTGTGATTTTTTTCTCCTCCCGGTTAAAACCTCGGTGTAAAGTGTCTGCTCATTCCTTTGTGTGGCAGCGGTGACAGGCATTCCCCTTTGTGCGCCCGACGGTAATTACTGGCTAATGTCATTTATTTGGCTGTGTAGCCAGTGTTGGTTTAGTTGCTAATGGCTTCTGTGTTCATACAATGATTCCTTAATTTGCTGTGGGCCTCAAAGGCAGCCAGGCAGGTTGCCGTGTCTGGTTACCAGGATGTGTAAATAGGGCAGGTTTAATTTTTCTCCCTTTTGTTTCGGGACAATAGAGCTTTAGCGTCCGATGCGGGTCTGCAGAAAGACCTGCTGTTGTGTAAACACGGGGCCTGTTCCTGTGTATAGTGCAAACGGCCGTGGCACCGCCCCGCGTCGATGAGGTCAGCGCCGTTCTCTCTCTCTGTGTCCCCCACGGCCTCCTGGGTAAACAGGCCCCGCGACCATCATTCCGATTCCACTGCGGCAGCTTTCTTTTTCTTTTTTCTTTTTTTTTGCTGCCTCTTATCTGTTCTCTTTCCCTTCTGCAACATCCATCGTTCATCTGCCTCTTATTTTGCTTTCCTTTATTTTTCCTTCTTTCGCTTTTGGTGTCACATGTGAAATCCCCCAGCCCCCCCCCCTCCTTAGCGCCACCCTATCCAAAGACCTGTCTAATGGCTTCCAAATGACATGCTGTGAGCACACACACACATAGAGGTTTGGTTACATACCAGCTCACAAACTGGCTTTGATGTTTGTGTTAGAGGAGAATTTAACCCGGTCCTTTAAATCAAAAGCAGATCTTCACTTCAGATCTAAAAATGTGTCAGGCCCACACATTTTTAAAACACTCCAATCAGGTGCAGTGAGAATGTTATTAAAAACTATCAGATCCCTGCATTCCACATACCATATTCCTAAAAGGGCCCGAGATTTAGGGCGAGGAACCAGGAATCTGAATGTGAGACTGTATTTATCTACTTTGTTATTTTAAAATTTTAGTTGATTTAAAATCATTAAATTAATTAAATGCAATAAAGTATATTTATTTAGACTTAATTATTTGAAATTAATTTAGTGAAGCCAACCATGAGTACTCTGTTTGTAAGTGTTCAGGTGATGAAAATTCCAAAAAGGAGACCATGGACTGTATTTTATAGAACAAAATCAGAAGTCCTGGTCTCTCTTCAGCCATCACTAAGTGTTCAGTGTCATTTCTGTAAAGGAGTCTCCTCTATTTCTGTGAGTGTATGTTTCATGTGTGACCAGCAGGGGTCAGGTTTTTGCCTTGGCTTTATCAGAACGGTCTGATTTTCACTGTTCTGGGTGAAAATCGGTCCTTTTCTTTTCTGCTTTGGTCGAAGACACCATCATGACTTCTAGCTCTCGTCTCCCATTGGCCCCCCTTCCCTGAGAGGAAGTGCTGTCTCCAGAGGAAACGCTGTATTTGGGGGTTAAAGGTCAGGCTGTTTTCCCATGCTGTGGTGGGGTCAGAGCAGGAGAGCAGCAGAGCAGCGCTTTCCTAAATAGCGGATAAGGGAAAGGATCTGCTCAGAGGCTAGAGTGAGAACATTCCCTCACTTGCGTTGGCCCTCTGCCCGACTGCCCAACTGCCTGTGTGTGGATGACTGTGTATTTGGGTATGATTGTTTGCTTGTGTGTGTGTCTGTAAATGTGTGTGCGTGTGTGTTTGTCTGTAAATGTGCCTGTGTGTGTGTGTGTCTGTAAATGTGTGTGTGTGTGTGTGTGTGTCTGTAAATGTGTGTGTGTGCATGTGTGTGTCTGTAAGTGTGTGTGTGTGTTTCTGTAAGTGTGTATGTGTGTGTGTGTGTCTGTAAGTGTGTGTGTGTGTGTGTGTGTGTTTCTGTAAGTGTGTGTGTGTGTGTGTCTGTAATGTGTGTGTGTGTGTGTGTGTGTGTGTGTGTCTGTAAGTGTGTGTGTATGTATATGTGTCTGTAAATGTGTGTGCATGCGTGTGCGTGCGTGTGCGTGTGTGTGTTGGCTCTCTCTGTGCTTCAAGCTGAATGTACATGTAATGAAATGTAACAGAGGTTTCCTGCTCAGGTTAGTTTTGTGTTGCATTTTCCAGTAAAACAGAGATCAGGACCTTATGTTCAAACTCCTTCAGAATGATTTGCCAGATACATTTCCTGTTATTGAGACCTCCCTTCATTTAAATGACTCTTGTTGTTCTAAGACACCTTTTAAAATGAGGTCAGCTGTGTTTGTGTGTGCGTGTGAGTGAGAGACTCTCTCTCTCTCATGTATATGGATGAAGTGGTCCATTCTTCCTGCAGTAGGTTTTTTTTCTCAGTGTGGGGTCACACTTGTTAAACTATCTGCGCTGTATGTGCAGACATGTCTAATGCCCCCCCTCCCCCCCCTCCCAAGCTGAGCGCCAATGTGCTGATCTTCCTGTGCACCAACATCATCGGGATCTGCACACACTACCCAGCGGAGGTGTCCCAGAGACAGGCCTTCCAGGAGACGCGCGGCTACATCCAGGCCCGGCTGCACCTGCAGAGGGAGAACCAGCAGCAGGTACCCAGGGAGGGAGGGGAGGGTGGCTGAGGAGGAGAGTCACTCCTGTTTTTGTTTTTTGTTTTTTTTCTTAAAACTTTTTTTCATTCACATTTTTGTAACTGGTAGCATTAACATGCTTGTTACTACTCTTTTTTGTAACCTGTTATTCTAACAAAACCAAAATATTGTATGTGAAAAGAGACTCATTTAGTCAATTTAGTAACCTCTTATTATTTTAGCTGTTATTTATAATTATTTATCATTATTTGGTAAATAATAGCAAAGTTGTGTGGTGTGGTAAAATGTGAATCTGAGAATGAGAGCACCCACACACACACGCAGACACACACACATTTGTGTTGGGGGGTGCAGGGCTTGGTAGTAACACACTCCCACGCAGCTACGTGACTTTCTCTCTCTCTCTCTCATGCTCTTCAGGAACGCTTGCTGCTGTCCGTGTTGCCAAGGCACGTTGCCATGGAGATGAAGGCAGACATCAATGCAAAGAAAGAAGACATGATGTTTCACAAGATCTACATCCAGAAGCATGATAACGTCAGGTAGAAGGTTACCTGGAGAGGGGGTGGGGGTGTGGGAGTTACAGTGCTCACAGAACATAGTCTACGTATGGAGATAGTAGAATGCCAGTGTTTACACACTTAGGATTTGTGGCACAGGTGCTAGAGAGAAAATGTAATAGTATAAAGACATGCTCCGGCACATTGTCTCTTGCCAAATCTCAAATTTTATTGGTGCTGACATTTTGAGGAAGAGTCCGTTACACTCTAAACTAAAGGCTTCAGCCTGGAAAGCCTCTTAGCACAGTTCCACAGCTGGCTGATCTCTGCAAAATGAAACATGGCACAATAGAACTGTTTTTGTTTAAAAATCCTTTCATGTGAAACTCTCAGAATTTGTATTTTTTTAAAACCCTTTTCTGGAGTTTCTACTTCGTGGCGAATGTCAGAATCGCTTCCTGTGATTGGTCTGTAGCTCTGAGATGGGCGAGACGGGAAGCTTCGCCAGCCAAACAAACCAACATCAGAATTTCAAAAACGATTCGTTTTTACAGAGACACCCAAGTGATTTCTGTGAATTTGCACCAGAGAGTTACAGCCACCCCCCACCCCCTTAGCCCCCCCCTCCCCGTGTCTCTCCCTTGGTCCCCCCTCCCCTTTCTCAGACTAGGGCATACTCGGACTGTGCTCTGGGGAGAGGGAGCTTGCCTGAGAAGGCGCTAATTAGCATCTGAGAGGGAATACTTAATTAGCAGCCGCTCGCGTTACCCCACGAGGAGCCGACCCGCGCGCCTTATTCAATTACAGCATCGAGCGCCAGGCCGCCGGCCTCAGAGGTCCCGTCGCCCCGTGATACCGTCGCCCCGCGATACGGCCTCTCTCCGGAAGCTGGAAAACATGATAGGGCTGGTTTAAGCAGCGCTGGTGGGAAAGGGTCGCTGGAGAGCCAGGACCGAGGCCTGGGCACTTTGCAGGATCGCCCCTAGCGATTAGCTTTCCGCGCAAATTAGAACGAAAAATTGCCTGGTGCTCTTACGGTTTTCTCTCTGGCGCCGGTTTTTAAAATTTGGTCAGTGATTGTGTATGTCTTCATGTCAGTGTCAAATGCTGCCCCTGGCAACCGTCTTTCTGGATGATTCCACAAGACTCATTTAGATCAAACCAGCCACCTGAAGCCAGTGGAAAGCAGTGTCTTCTGTATGAAGTGCCTGCAGACCACGGTCTGAATTCTCAGCTACAGGGGCTTTTACCACCAAAACTGTGATGTTTGTGGTTCATTATGTAGTCTTGCATTAATTATAGACTGTGTATTTCTATTATGTATTAATTTGTTTATGTATCTCAGTTCTTAATTCTATTTTCACAACCAGGTTTCTCTAGAATAGAAGTGGGTGCAGAGTAAGCACTGACCTCTCTTTCTGTATTATTAAATTATGAACGTCCGTGCATTTGTGTATTAAACTCTCTCTCTCTCTCTCTCCCTCCCCATCTCTATCCTGCAGCATCCTGTTTGCAGACATCGAAGGTTTCACTAGTTTGGCATCGCAGTGTACAGCACAGGAGTTGGTCATGACTCTCAATGAGCTTTTTGCTCGCTTTGACAAACTGGCCTCGGTAAGACCGCAAAACATTTGATCTCTGCCTGACCGCAAGACACTGACCTCTGCAAGACCGCAAAACACTGACCTCTGCAAGACCGCAAAACACTGACCTCAGTGAGAGCACAAAACACTGACCTCTGCAAGACCGCAAAACACTGACCTCTGCAAGACTGCAAAACACTGACCTCAGTAAGACCACAAGACACTGACTTTTGCAAGACTGCAAAACACTGACCTAAGTAAGACCACAAGACACTGACTTGCAAGACTGCAAAACACTGACCTAAGTAAGACCACAAGACACTGACCTTTGCAAGACTGCAAAACACTGACCTAAGTAAGACCACAAGACACTGACCTTTGCAAGACCGTAAAACCCTGACCTCTGCAAGACCGCAAAACACTGACCTCTGCAAGACCGCAAAACACTGACCTCAGTAAGACTGCAAAACACTGACCTCAGTAAGACCGCAAAACACTGACCTCAGTAAGACTGCAAAACACTGACCTCAGTAAGACCGCAAAACACTGACCTCAGTAAGACTGCGAAATGCTGATGTGGATAAGCCTACAGTAACGTGTTAAAATTGTATTAAACTAAGTCAGTCTCTCTCTATCTCTCAAAAATAAATATGTCATTAAAAATATGTAAATAAAAACTTTAGCCTCCCTCGTTTTTAACAGCAGCTGTCCTTTTTATATAAACAAGTGTCGTTTGCCCTGAAGCCTAGGCCTCCTCGGTGTGTAATCTTCTGTGGATAGCAGTGGCGCTGCGCTATGCTAAATACGGCCATCCTGTTTCACCCCAGGAGAACCACTGCCTCCGCATCAAGATTCTGGGCGACTGCTACTACTGTGTGTCTGGACTTCCTGAACCCAGGGCTGACCACGCCCACTGCTGTGTGGAGATGGGCGTGGACATGATTGAGGCCATCTCGTGAGTCTCCCTCCATCCATCTCTCCCTCCTTCCCTCCCACACTCCATCTCTTTTAATTTTTCTCTCCATTTATCGTGCTTTCTTTTATTTTCCCATTGCTCAAATTTTCCTTCACTCTATCTCCCCTTCCCACCTTCCTCTTCTCACTGACTCTCTCCTTCCATTTTTCCACACCCAAAGGAGATGTATTATCTGATGGAGGTAGCAGGCAATGCAGTGGGTGATGTAATGCCTGTGTGTGTACCTCTGTGCGTGGCTGTGTGTGTGTTTGTGTGCATGTGTGTGTGTTTCTGAAGGCTGGTGCGAGAGGTCACTGGGGTCAACGTGAACATGCGTGTAGGGATCCACAGTGGGCGTGTCCACTGCGGGGTCCTGGGTCTGCGGAAGTGGCAGTTTGACGTGTGGTCCAATGATGTCACGCTGGCCAATCAGATGGAGGCAGGGGGCAAGGCAGGGTGAGACACACTCATGCACCCACACACACACACACACACACACACATACACACACACTTCACACACACACACACACACACACCACACATACACACACACTTGCACACACACACATTCCTCATAAGTAACTCCCCACACCCTGGCAGTCTCAAGCACGCCATATCCTTGTTGACCCCTTGTCCAGGCGTATCCACATCACCAAGGCGACGCTGCAGTACCTGAACGGTGACTACGAGGTGGAGCCCGGGTTCGGGGGGGACAGGAACGCCTACCTGAAAGAGAACAGCATTGAGACCTTCCTGGTGCTGGGCTGCAGTCAGAAACGGGTTTGTGCTCTTGCCTCTATTCCTTTTGTTCTAAAAAATGTTCCTATGAAAAAACAATATGACATTCATGACACATTTTCAGACCTTTGTTTCTGTGCATATCCCAGGAGTATGAGATGATGAATGCTGGCTGTTTGTAAATTTTTTGCGCAATCCTGTTCATGTGATTTTCATAAGGAAATAGCCATGAAAAAATATCGATAAGAAAACAATTATGAATGCCAAAATGTTCTTGGACGCATTCTTACACACAGTTTATGATCAAATGTTTAGTGAATGAGCCCCATTGGGTCTGCTGTTAGCGCCTACTGTTAGTGTTAGTGTATACTTTTAGTGTCCACTGTTTCTACTGTTAGTGTCTACTCCTTCTTTTGTTAATGACTACTGTTTGTACTGCTAGTGTCTAGTGTTTCTACTGTTAGTGTCTACTATTAGTGTCTACTGTAAGTTACTCAAAGGTGATCTTCAGACCGAGGCATTGACTACAAAACCTGTGTGTGCGTGCGCGTGCGTTGTCGTTGTGCGTAGTGGGGGGATGTGTGTGGTGCTGTGTGTGTGTGCTGTGTGTACATGTGTGTGTGTGTGCATGTGTGTGTGTGTGCATGTGTGTGCGTGTACATGTGTGTGTGTTGTGCAGAAAGAGGAGAAGGCGATGATGGCAAAGATGCAGCGGGCGCGGGCCAACTCGACAGAGGGTCTGATGCCTCGCTGGGTTCCTGACCGGAGCTTCTCCAGGACCAAGGACTCCAAAGTGTTCCGACAGATGGTGAGCCTCTCCCACCCCCTGCACCCCACCGCCAGCCTTTCCCCTTCTCTCACAAACCGGGTGTGCCAAATTCATTCAGGTTCATGTAGGTTAAAATCTGCTTTGCTGCCCTAGAGATCCATGCCACGGTTCATATCCTCCCTGTATTAAACAGGGATTCTGTCTCTTCAGTGCCTCACAGCCACTCTAACTAATCACGGTCACTTTGCTCTGCTTCTTCTCCTTCGTCCTGTCTGACTGGGACTTAAAATGTATCTGCTCTATAACCCTAGTAAGCCATTGCACAGCCTGTTCTGATGGTGTCTCAAGTGTAACATCGCCACCTGCTGCATGCAGCACACACTGCATCCCTATCCATGCTGCCCTTCATTTGCAAGTCCACCTCCTCGGGGAGGGCCAGCAGTCAGATGGCTCTGATTGGTTGGAGGCTCTCCTCATGATAATGCACTGAGCTGTATAACAAACCAGCACAGATGAAGGTGTGGTGTGAGAAACGCTGCTGTTTTAGCTGTATGAGCATTGTCAGAGATGCACACACCCCAATTAATCACAGCTTACTGGAACTTTGTACCTGTACCTTCACATCACATGGAGGTGTGATGGATTGCTGTGGTTAGTATGGGAAAGCGCTCTGAATCTGCCTTTACTGGTGCACATAGAATGAGGACGAGGGCAGACGGCAGTGCAGGGAGTGGCTTCACATGTATTGTGACATCATCATTAGCAGCACAGTAAGGGCAGTTTGCAGTGCTGGCAGTGACATTGTGTCTATTGTGACATCATCTTTAGTGGCACAATGAGGACAGAGAGCTGTACTGGAAAGGGATCACGTAATGGGCACGGTTATGTCATAACCATGAGGAGGCGCATGCAGTTTGTCTGTTCCTCAAAGCCCTGTACATTCTTTCATGCAATACCACCAATCAGTGCTTTTCAGGTTTGAAATTCACGTTGACCACGGTTCCCAAACTGGTCATTTTGTCGTGTTGCGTCTGGGGATTATTATTTTACTCTAAACCGGATCAGCCAAAGGTCCTCTCACCACTGTACTGCATGTTTATATAATTTGTAAAAAAGATTGATTAGATTAATAGCTTGATTAGCTTGATAGCTCAATTCCTTTTCTTGCTCCCTCTTTCCTGTCTTGCTCTGTCTTTCCTCTCTTGCTCTCGCTCTTTCTCTCTCTATAGATATATATATATATATGTGTGTGTGTGTGTGTATTAAGCATATCTCTTAGGGCCTGTACTCTACCCTAAGGCACTGTACTTAAATCCTCAGTCTGGCTCTGTGGGATTTACTGCTCTGCTTTGTGTGTGTCTGTGTCTGCCTCTAAGTGTGCGATTCTGTGTGCACACATTCGTGAGTGTGTTTAAGGATATTTATGTGTGTGTGTGTGCATGTGCGCATGTGTGCGTGTGTGTGTGCTTTCATGTGCGTGTATGTGTGTGTGATGCTGATCTCTCCGCTTTTTTTCCCAGGGCATTGATGAGACCTCCAGTAAAGATAAGTGAGTATCTGCAGCAGCTGGGCTGCATTCAGCTCCCTGCTCTCTGCTGTATGGGGCCCCTCAGTAAAGCACAGCAGCCCAGGGCTGTGTCTGGACTGTGTGAGCAGGGTTTAGGGGTATGTTAGGGTCAGGGGTATGTTGGGGTTTAGGGTATGTTAGGGTCAGGGGTATGTTGGGGTTTAGGGTATGTTAGGGTTCGGGGTTATGGTAGAGTTAGGGTTATGTTGGGGTTTAGGGGTATGTTAGGGTCAGGGTTATGTTGGGGTTTAGGGTTATGTTAGGGTCAGGGTTATGGTAGAGTTAGGGTTACGTTGGGGTTTAGGGGTATGTTGGGGTTTAGGGGTAAGTTAGGGTTCGGAGTTATGGTAGGGTTAGGGTTATGTTGGGGTTTGGGGGTATGTTAGGGTTCGGGATTATGGTAGGGTTAGGGTTATGTTGGGGTTTGGGGGTATGTTAGGGTTCGGGGTTATGTTGGCCTTTAGGGTATGTTAGGGTTCCAGGTTATGGTAGGGTTAGGGTTATGTTGAGACAGATGGATGTAAAGTTACATTACCAGAACATGTAATAGTATGTAAAATAAAATAGATGGAGTATAATTTATTCTCCCCCTCCCCCACCACCTCCAGTCGGGGAGCTCAGGAGGCACTGGACCCTGAAGATGAGGTGGATGAATTTTTGGGGCGCGCTATAGATGCCCGCAGCATTGACCAGCTGCGGAAAGATCACGTCAAGAAGTTTCTGCTCACCTTCCAGACCGCGGAGCTGGAGAAGAAGGTGAGCATGGCCCCGCCCCCACACAGTCATAACTGAGTACTGTGCATTTGAGCTTTCTGTTCCGTGAGTGTTAACTGTGTCAACTGCATGTGTTTGTGTGTGTTATCAGTACTCTAAGAAGGTGGATGATCGCTTTGGGGGATACGTTGCCTGCACTCTGCTAGTCTTCTGCTTCATCTCCTTCATACAGATCGTCATCTTCCCTCAGTGAGTGACTCTGTTTCGCACGCACACACACACACACACATACACTCTTATGCACACACATGCACGCATACACACCCGCTCTTATATTTACACAAACACACACACACACACGAACAAATGTTCAAACAAGCTCTGTTACACATGCTTACTCACATTAAAATGTATGTCCAATCACACAGACGCCCACACATGCTCTTAGACACCCACAGGTACACACATACACTCACGTACACACACACATATACACATACATTCGAACAAGCCCCGTCACACGCACCCACGCACACACACAGCCACACACAAACTTATTCACACATGCACACATACATGGACACTTGCATGATCTCACTCGCATACGATCAACACAACACGCAAACTTCAAACACTTTCAAACGCTCACACAAACACAGTCACAAATTCAAAAACCATTCTTCATGACGAACACCCACATTAAAACACACATGCTCTCTCATACAGACACAGGTTAGAATCGTTTGGTTATCTGATGACCAGCAGCTTATGGTGAGGAATTTTAATTGGGTTTCTCTCTCTTTCACAGTACCCCACTAATGCTGGGCATTTACATAAGCATCTTCATCATACTGGCCAACATCCTCTTCATCTGTGCCATCTACTCCTGCATTAAGGTACGTAATCCAGCTTGTTTTCCACTTGAAATGAGCTTCACCGAAACTATCAACAGCAAAACCCGTATATAGTGCGTTCTACAAAACAATCGACTGAGTAACAGTGATGATGTCATAGCTGCAGCATTACTCTCTGTGTCAGCAGTAAGCACCACAGTCAGTTTATTTTAGGGGCTGTGTGGTCTTTCCACGTCCCTCGGGGGTGGTGCACTGCCATGCTACGTGTGCCAGTCTCTCGCTCACGTTCTCAGTCTCTCTCGCCCTCTCATTCTAATTCCAGTACAGATTGAAATGAGGCTGTGTTTGCGCATCAAAAAGATGTGTTTCCCAAACATTTAGGGGTAGAAAAAAACTGAGCGCTGTTCCTGCAGCTCACTGTGCAACAGCCGCAAACGCTGCCCCCCCCCCCCCCCAAATTAACGACCAATTGATTGACGGAAGTCCATGCTAATATAGTTTGCAAGCTCAGTTCCTAAGGACAACAAGTAACATTTTTAGTGATGAACCATGAGCTTTCAGCCACCAGACCAGCCTGCATAACGTATTGGTTGTGAGGGTCAAGCCACGTTTTATCTTCTGTGCTGCATTAGGCTGGAAACATACTTGAGTTTTATTGTGCTACGTGCACATGAAGTGGTTGCATCCCGAGCGACGTTGTTCACATACTCGTCTGCTTACTTTTTGTCTGACTGCAGGTTTAAAGGTATATTCACTAGGGGGCAGATTCAGGGCTTCTCTCCAAATGATTCCGCCATCCTCCCTGGCTTCCCGTGTGGCTTCCTAGCGTCTGTCTAGGCATAAAAATGTATACTGCCCCCCGCAGTTTACGCGGGTATTGCACCTTGCGGACACGTAGAATTAATTTTTGTGGACGTGTGATTGCACAAAGAATGGTTAACAAAGACCAGAAATAATAAAGACTATAAAAGGAACCACTGAACCACAGACGAGGTTGGTTGAATAACCAGTGACTGAACCTCTGCAGTATTTCTAGGAACAGCTATCTCGATTCATAGAAATGGACTCTTTCAAACAAATGATTTTTATTACATGCTTATTACAGCAGTGTAAATATTTGTCTTTGTACAATGAAGCAGCCTACTAAATTATAGCAAATTACAGGTTAGGTTCAATGTCATCTTTGCAATTAAACAATTTTGTATTGCATGACTTAGCCTGTATTGACAAATATTTTTTTTCTCTCTTTGTTCCACTCCCCGGCACGATGAACACGTCAGCGGTGTCTCCCTCTTGAAGCTGTGACAGCCGCTATGATCGTTGCACTAAATGGCTTTTAAGTAGATTGCGGCAGGTTTTAGATCATCTTAAAAAAAGGTTCATGCTTATTGCCAGTGGTAATTTGTGGGCGCCTTTGTGAATCGTGGATTGTGCTCCATTTGCGTAAAAAATGGGTTAAAATGTGACACGATATGACCTATGCCCACAAGATGAGATCTGAATTTAAATATGGTCCGCATTTAAATAAGGACAAATTGCTTTATTTGGAACGGAGTCCAACAGACTGTAGTCTGTATGAGTCTGTATGACGTCTGTGGGACTATAGGAGGAATACTGTCAGAGTTGGGCCCTGGCAGTACATATTACCAGTAGCTAACATTCTGTATTTTAACTAAGCCACAGATATCAGGGAACGAAAACTATTTACGCTAGTTTTAAAAATCAGTTCAAAAGCTTGGCAGAGGCCCTTTATACAAGCAGCTGTCTATATATAATAAAATGGGCAAAAGATGGTTAAATTGTGGTTATTTAAACTCATTGAAAAATATCCTACTAGTTCAAATTAGTGCGATTAACAGTGCATGTTGGGCAAATTAGGCCAATACCCCTCCTTTTTGGCAAAATACAATTCCCCTTAAGTTCTGGATGTTTAAAAAAAAAAAAACATAGCCCCAATTCCTTTCCTAATTTAACAGGTCAGCCCATATAGGGCAACATTCCTCTTACAGAAGGACAACTAAGTCTCAGAGCACTGACACACAAACAGCCTCAGAACAGCACAGTAGCATTTCAGCAGATTATAAAGCATCACACAGATGATTACATCACTTATCGGACCATACAGAAACACAAATCAGAAAGCCATTCTCTCTGGCCCTGAAGAGAAAATGCACCGCCGCAGGACTATATGAAAAATTGTAAACACAGGAGAATGGTGAGAAAGTACAGACACTGGGAGCACAGGCTGGCCGCGGAGACCGACGGACACCTGGCCACACAGACATGGCAGGCTGTGCTCGCTGTCATCTTCAGCAGGTGGAAACAGGGCAGCGTGTCCTAAATGTGGACAATACAGTTCAACAAAAGCCACATACTTCCCCACAATAAAGACATCTGTTTCTCAGAGATAGAGTGAGAGAGAGAGAGAGAGAGAGTGGGAGGGAGAGAGAAATGGAAAGGGTGGGTGACTGAGGGAGTTCCTTTTTTTTGTTTGCCCCCCTCTCCCATTGAGATTATTATTACAGGCAGGGTTAACACTCTTGTTGCTGCTCTTTATGTTACCTGTTATGATTTTGACTCAATATTGAGAGGCCACCATTCCTCTTGGAAAGGAGGGACTGTGTGGCTTGGTTATGTTGCCATGTTCCATATTGTCTGGGGAACAATATTTCACACAAAAACAAAATAAAGACCCGGCTTGCGTCATTGCTGTAATGATGTATGCATGCTCTTTTTTCTTGCTCCCTTATTGTTATTTTAGAATGCACTTTGGTGTCATAAGTGTCAAATCATTGTGCCGATACAGCTCATTTGAATTGAAATGTATAGAGCGGATATACAATGAATGTATTTGTATGGATTTATTTGTTTACATTGTGTGCAAGTAAATACACAATCTCCTGTCTCCAACAGTTGTTTCCAGTTGCCATGCAGACTGTGTCGAAGAAGATTGTGCAATCCCGTACCAACAGCACCCTGGTGGGAGTGTTCACCATCCTCCTGGTGTTTGTCTCTGCCTTTGTGAACATGGTAAGGGCTGTCCCACATTTCCATTACTCTTCTGTGAGACAGCCTGTCTGCTGTGTGTGCGCGCAGATGTGTGCATGCGTGTACATGCCTGTGTGTGTGTGTGTGCGGGCGTGTGTGTGTGTGTGCATGTTTCCTGCTGTACATTCACCCTTCTGTCTCTTTCTCTGCAGTTTGCCTGTAACACAGAGAGCCTGATAAAATGCATTTCCAACGACTTCAACATCTCTGAGGAGTCTGTGAGTGTCTGCCTCATACACAACCTGTCCCAGTCTGCGCAGGATAGGCTGATCCACTGCCCCGGCCCGGCCCCGCCCTGTCACTTCCCTGAGGTGAGCCGCTGCTCACACCCGTGTGTCTCTGCGTGTGAGACTGTGTGTGTGTACATGCCGAGCTGGGTCTTTGTGCGGGTGTATACAGGTGTGTGTATGCAGGTGCGTGAGGGTGTGTATGTGGGAGTGAGTGTGTGAGCATGCGAATGCAGGTGTGAGTGTGTGTATGTGGGTGAGTGTGTGAGCGTGCGTATGCAGGTGTGAGTGTGTGTATGTGGGTGTGTGTATTCGAGTGTGGGTGTGGGTGTGTGTATTTGGGTGTGGGTGTGTGTGTTCGAGTGTGGGTGTGTGTATCTGGGTGTGGGTGTGTGTATTCGAGTGTGGGTGGGTGTATTTGGGTGTGGGTGTGTGTGTTTGAGTGTGGGTGTGTGTATGCGGGTGTGGGTGTATGTATGCGGGTGTGGGTGTGTGTATGCGGGTGTGGGTGTATGCAGGTGTGTATTTGGATGTGGGTGTGTGTATGCGGGTGTGGGTGTGTGTATGCAGGTGTGGGTGTGTGAGGGTGTGTATGCGGGTGTGAGTGTGTGAGGGTGTGTATGCAGGTGTGGGTGTGTGTATTCGGGTGTAGGTGTGTATGAGAGTGTGGGTGTGTGAGGGTGTGTATGCGGGTGTGGGTGTGTGAGGGTGTGTATGCAGGTGTGGGTGTGTGTGTGTGTGGGTGTGTGTATTCGGGTGTAGGTGTGTGTATGCGGGTGTGGGTGTGTATGAGAGTGTGGGTGTGTGAGGGTGTGTATGCGGGTGCGACTGTAACGCTGTGTTTCTCTGTTGCAGTACTTCAGTTACAGTGTCCTGCTGACGCTGCTCGCCTGCTCAGTGTTCCTGCAGATCAGCAGCATTGGAAAACTGGCTCTCATGCTGCTCATCCAGCTCTCTTACCTGCTCATAGCGGAGTGGCCACAGGGGGCGCTGTTCGACAACGCCGACCTCTTTGTCACTGCCAACGCCATGTGAGTCCCCACCCACAGCACCTGGGAGATTCTCATCAAATCCTGTGATAGGTGGAGCCACCATGCGCTGGCAGTCACTGACTCATGAACTAATTAGAATACTTTGCTCTCTACAGTGCCATACTCTGACTGAAATTAGCGAGTCACTGATGACATCAAAGCTCCGCCCATTCTGGGGTTGATGCTTCTCTGTCCCAGCATTAGGGATAAATCCCATAATGGAGTCTAAAGTGATGAATGAAAAAACATCAGCGTGTGTATTCTGCATTCAGCATGTGTTATCAGTCAAGTCCCAACCTCAGTGAGAAAAAACTTATTTTACATAAAAAAATGTAGTAA